>NC_134356.1:253282720-253362720 GCF_048569485.1 Anomaloglossus baeobatrachus | reverse complement strand
CCGCAGTCGCTGCAGCGTCTGAGGCCAAGGTGCTTCATGCACCGTCCAAAGGGGACACAGAGTACCTGTAGATGCAGGGCCATGTCCCTGACGATACTCAGTCTCCTGTCCGGCAGATTCCCCCTGGGGCTGCGGAGGGAGCCCGGTCCCAGTGGCTGGATGACCGGTTAGGATCCCACTTCACCCAGAGCCCCTAAGGGATGGGAAGGAAAACGGCATGTGGCTCCTGCCTGTGTACCCGCAATGTGTACCTCAACCTTAACAACACCGCCGACTCAGTGGGGTGAGAAGGGAGCATGCCGGGGGCCCTGTTAGGGGCCCTCTTTTCTTCCATCCGATATAATCAGCAGCTGCTGCCTGACTAAAATGTGGAGCATTGTGTGAATGTCAGCCTCCTTCAACACAAAGCATAAGACTGATGGGCCCGTGATGCACGGGAGGGTGTATAGGCAGAGGGGAGGGGTTACACTTTTTAAAGTGTAATACTTTGTGTGGCCTCCGGAGGCAGAAGCTATACACCCAATTGTCTGGGTCTCCCAATGGAGCGACAAAGAAATATTGTAGTAGTAACTTAAGCTGTCACAGAGAAAGAAAACGTGAAGGTGTACTTCACTGCCAGGTGTGGACGTTATAAATTAGGCTCTGTAGTGTAGCATGCACCATCGGCGGCAGATCCCAAATGTGATAGACAGCTGGCATTCTTCTGGAACAGAGACTCCTAATTATAGCAGCCTGCAGCCGCCCAGGACTGTTGCATCTATTAAATGTAACAATCCCAGTAGTTTACCAGGCGCATCCCGATTGCACTGGTGGATTGGCAATTGGGGTAATAAGGGGTTAATGACAGCTCACATCTGCCACTAAGCCCTAGATTAGTAATGGGAGGAGTCTATGAGACCCCCCCCATTATTAATCTGTAAGTGAAAAGAAATATAACCCAGTATACTTTATCTGTGCTGGGCATCAGAATATGGGGGGACCCTAGGCACATTTTTTTATTTCGTAATTATTACGGAACTGAGCATTTCCGGCAGCCTGCTGTCGCTGCCGGCACCAAAGGCAGCTGATCGGTGGGGATGCGGGGTGTCAGACTCCCTTTAACTGAAGAAAGTAGATGTGGTTGGCAACCTGTGAATGTAAACCCAAATGCTGTTATTCACTGATGGAAAAAGACAGCATGAAAATGATGAGAAACTGAGTAAAAGTACATTAGAAAGTTGCAGAATTTTCTTTAATAAGCTGAAAATTCTTTAAAAGGGAATCTGTCAGCAGGTTTTCTCTACTTCATCTGGGAGCAGCATGTTGTAGGCAAAGATTCTGAAACTATCCATGTTTACTTTAGATCATTGTGTTAAGCTGTTCTGACTTATCTCAGAATTGTGTGTAGCAGAGGTGGGAGCTGTCCCTGCCCACACCAGGCGCTCTTAACTGAGGTGTCAATCACAGCAGGTGATGTGCACGACTGCTGTGCACAGGCATGGAGTCACACCAAATGTTAATCACACAGCAATAAACCCTTTAGTAGGAGTAATCAATAGCTTGGACACATAAGAAAGACAGATTATTATTATTTTTTTAACCCTCACAACATGCTGTCTTCCGCTTACATTGCAAAATCCTGGTGACAGATTCCCTTTAAGATAACACATATATGAGGACATTCTCTACAATATTCCCCAATATGAAAGCCAGAGCTAGACAGATTTTACCTGGTGAAGACTGGAAGCTGTGACTGGATGACTTGTACACGAATAACAACCAGAAGCAAAGTGCTGAACATCAAAACAACAAGTTTTAGCAAGGTCTGCAGTAAGGAATATGGTATGCTGCCTTTACCCAGCAGTATCTGTACAGCCGTCTCCCATAACAGAGGCAATGTTGTACTGCAAAGAAAGCACAATGTATACTGAATATGAAAACACAAATGGTTAAACAAGCCAAACAACAGATTTAACACTAGAAGTCCCAGAGGGGTCATTTAACATTTCTACCATTGAAACTCTATGGAGCTCGAAATTCCTGGGACTTCTAGTGTTAGAGAGAATCTGTCATGTCCAATAACTATCAACCTGCAGAGAGATTTAGGATTAGTCTGCAGTTCAACAGTGTTATGATGGTGATCGGTCGATGTACAGTAAGTGTGGAATGTTGTGAATATGTTTTCCAGTTTGGGGCTCCCTCTTGTGGTCAGTGCTGGCGGTGCAGTTGATGTGTGGAATGAAAGCCACACACCTGTGGAGGACTGACAATCAGGGTCAGATTGGGCTATTTAACTGAGTAGTTTTCTCTGGTTCCTTGCCTGTGGTCAATGTCTCCTGTGTGTTAAGGACATTCTGTAACCAGCCCTGCTCACTACCAGAACTGCTCTCAAATAAGTGGTCTTTTGTACCTCTGCTGTTTGTTTTCCCACTTTGTTTTTTATGCTTTGATTCTAAAGCATGATTTCTATTTTGTCTGTGTGGAGTTCTTGGTGGAATGGGATCATTCCCTGCTGGGAGTGTCTGTATACTTAGCTCCATGATTCTGCAAGGTATTGTGTTTGTCATGCTTGGTATTAATTCAGTCCCTCATCTGTATTAGTGTTTTTGGATCCCAGTAACATCAGAGTGCCGATACAGTGGGGGAGAGGTTTATGACCTCAGGATTTTTCCATATCAGAAGTGCTGGTATATATTAGGGTTTTTACGGTTTATAAGTACTCACCTGGTCTGCAGTGCCTCTTTAGGTTGTGAAAGGTCTTTCCATTTCCTTCCTTTTTTCTTTGTGGTGTTTTCTCCTCCATATATTACTTTGTTTTATTTTGTTATATTTATAATGTAATAAAATGTGTGATTTGCATTCAAATTTTTTTTTCTAGTTTTTTTACTTGAGAGATATGGGCGTGGTCCTAATTGCCTTAGCATTTTATTCTCCTTTAGGTTTGTTTAGCTACTTTTTGCCACTAATGTGTTCTTATATGTGGATACTCTTTTGTAGGTTTATAATTATCATTGTGTTGTCTGATAAAACATTCATCACAAGGCTTTTTACTCTTAAGGCCCCTTTACACACTGAGACTTTCAGCGATCCCACCAGCGATCCCAACCTGGCCGGGATCGCTACAAAGTCTCTGGTGAGTCTCTGGTGATCTGTCAAACAGGCAAACCTGGCCAACGACGCAACAGCGATCCGGACCTGCAGAACGACCTAGCTAGTCAAACACTGGAAACGAGTGATGTGTCACAATATCTGTCAATCACTATTCTCTGTCAGTCGGTCTCTCCCTCTCGGTCTCTATTCTCTGTCGGTCCGTCACTATCTCTGTCCCTCTCTCACAGTCTGTCGGTCATTTTCCCCTCCTCTCTCATACTCACCGATCCCAGACGCGGCGCTGCACGGCATTCACACTGCTGCGGCGGCTTTT
This sequence comes from Anomaloglossus baeobatrachus, assembly GCF_048569485.1. Classification (NCBI taxonomy): domain Eukaryota; kingdom Metazoa; phylum Chordata; class Amphibia; order Anura; family Aromobatidae; genus Anomaloglossus; species Anomaloglossus baeobatrachus. The sequence goes on along the minus strand of NC_134356.1, from coordinate 253,359,317 downwards.
ACTATTTTGAAAAAGCCGGCCGCTCATTAAACAATTTCGTATTCCCTACTTTCCCCGCCCACAGGCGCCTATGATTGGTTGCAGTGAGACACGACCCCACGCTGAGTGACAGGTGTCTCACTGCACCCAATCACAGCAGCCGGTGGGCGTGTCACTATGGAGTAATTAAAAAAAAAAACCGGCGTGCGGTTCCCCCCAAATTTAATACCAGCCAGATAAAGCCATACGGCTGAAGGCTGGTATTCTCAGGATGGGGAGCGTCACGTTATGGGGAGCCCCCCAGCCTAACAATATCAGTCAGCAGCCGCCCAGAATTGCCGCATACATTATATGCGACAGTTCTGGGACTGTACCCGGCTCTTCCCCGATTTGCCCTGGTGCGTTGGCAAATCGGGGTAATAAGGAGTTATTGGCAGCCCATAGCTGCCAATAAGTCCTAGATTAATCATGTCAGGCGTTTCCCCGAGATACCTTCCATGATTAATCTGTAAATTACAGTAAATAAACACACACACACGAAAAAATCCTTTATTAGAAATAAAAAACACAAACAAATTCCCTCATCACCAATTTAATCAGCCCCAAAAAGCCCTCCTTGTCCGGCGTAATCCACGGACCTCCAGCGTCGCTTCCAGCTCAGCTGCATGGAGGTGACAGGAGCAGCAGAAGACACCGCTGCTCCTGTCACCTCCACGCAGCTAATGAAGACAGCCATGCGATCGGCTGAGCTGTCACTGAGGTTACCCGCTGTCACTGGATCCAGCGGTGGATGCAGCGGTGGCCGCGGGTAACCTCAGTGACAGCTCAGCTGATCGCGCTACTCACCTCAGTTGCTGCGTGGAGCGGCGGTGAGTAGTGCGATCAGCTGAACGGTCGCTGAGGTTACCCGCGGCCACCGCTGCATCCACCGCTGGTCCACCGCTGGATCCAGTGACAGCGGGTAACCTCAGTGACAGCTCAGCCGATTGCGCGGCTGTCTTCATTTGCTGCGTGGAGGTGACCGGAGCGACGGTGTCTTCTGCTGCTCCTGTCACCTCCATGCAGCTGAGCTGGAAGCGACGCTGGAGGTCCGTGGATTACGCCGGACATGGAGGGCTTTTTGGGGCTGATTAAATTGGTGATGAGGGAATTTGTTTGTGTTTTTTATTTCTAATAAAGGATTTTTTCAGGTGTGTGTGTTTATTTACTGTCACTTACAGATTAATCATGGAAGGTTTCTCGGGGAGACGCCTGACATGATTAATCTCGGACTTATTGGCAGCTATGGACTGCCAATAACTCCTTATTACCCCGATTTGCCAACGCACCAGGGCAAATCGGGAAGAGCCGGGTACAGTCCCAGAACTGTCGCATATAATGTATGCGGCAATTCTGGGCGGCTGCTGACTGATATTGTTAAGCTGGGGGGCTCCCCATAACGTGGAACTCCCCATCCTGAGAATACCAGCCTTCAGCCGTATGGCTTTATCTGGCTGGTATTAAAATTGGGGGGGACCGCACGCCGTTTTTTTTTTAATTTAATTATTTATGTCACTGCACAGTATAGACCCGCCCACCGGCTGCTGTGATTGGGTGCAGTGAGACACCAGTCACTCAGCGTGGGGGCGTGTCTCACTGCAACCAATCATAGGCGCCTGTGGGCGGGGAAAGTAGGGAATACGAAATTGTTTAATGAGCGGCCGGCTTTTTCAAAATGGTAAAAGCCGCCGCAGCAGTGTGAATGCCGTGCAGCGCCGCTCCGGGGATCGGTGCGTATGAGAGAGGAGGGGAAAATGACCGACAGAGGGACAGAGATAGTGACGGACCGACAGAGAGAGAATAGAGACCGAGAGGGAAAGACCGACTGACAGAGAATAGTGATTGACAGATATTGTGACACATCACTCGTTTCCAGTGTTTTAAGTCCCCTTTACACACTGAGACTTTGCTGCACAGCGGGAAACAAAGGACCAAAGAATGGTCCTGAGAGATGTGTAGTGATCAGCAACCTCACAGCAGGGGCCAGGTCGCTGATGTGTTTCACACACTGCAATGTCGCTGGGGAGGTCGCTATTACGTCACAAAACCGGTGACATTACAGCGATGTCGTTTGCGATGTTGCAGTGTGTAAAGCCACCTTTAGGAAACAAAGGAGCCATTCAGATATACGTATCTATTTGTTATTGGTTAAAATCTATTTTGGGTAATTATCTTCTCACATGTTGGTTATTATATAAACGATACTTGAAGCGAGGACGCTGTCTAGAGCGGTCTCCCCCATAATACGCCTGCTTATCTAACCTACAGGTGTTACTACAAGTTCTGTACAAATCCGAGGTCACAGTCACATCCCGGAGGCAGGTGTTTGATAAGTAAAATCTATTAACATTCTTTTGTCCCTGCTGTAAGAACATATTTTAGAAAATACATTTGCTATAATTTTTAACTCTTGATTTTCCTAACATCTGTAGATGGGGATACCTCAATAAATCCCTATTTAATCCCTACCTCATCGCTGAGGTTGGCACCCTTGTGACGCAAAAGACGCCCTGCTCAACGATGATTGGGCCTAGTTTCCTCCAATTGTCCCTTAATCAACACCAAATAACCATAGAGGGAGGATGGAAACTAATGGCATGGGCTCAATTGCTCATGGACCTTGCGCAGTTAAATCAGTAACAGGAAACCATTTATTCACCTTTCATAGGCATTCACAAGTCACAAAGGAATTAATGTCCCAGGTATAGTGACATTAGACTTCAGAATTCTCACTTTGCTGGCATCAGGAAACCCTTCAGGTACTGGAAAACGCATCAAAAAAGCAATGTGTGCACTCAGTCTTATGACCACATGTTCATGAGTGCTTGATTGATATTGCTGGCCTGAAATGTGCACTGCCGATGCTTCTATATAACATACTTGAGGAAGCGTTTTATGCGAAATGTACATAGGGGTGGAGGTGGATGCTCTGCTGACCCACCAATACTAACATGGGTAACAAAAGGAAAATGATGTGTATATGTGATACCGGGTATTTGCTTAAATAGTGAAGCAAGTCAGCAATGATAGACACTGTCTCATAGGTATATAATGGTTGAGAGGAATTCTTGCATTCATGGTTGAAGGTTTGAATCTGAGCTACCTGTGTGACTCCACATTGATTTTCAGTACATGGACCTACAGTTTGTCGTTATGTTATAGTGATGAGATATATATTACCGTATTTTTCGGACCATAAGACGCACTTTTTTTTACCCCCAAATGTTGGGGGAAAGTGGGGGGTGCGTCTTATGGTCTGACTATAAGGTTGCGGGTGCGGGGAATGAGGGTGCCGCGGTGGAACGGGTCATCGGCGGCACGAGCAGGCTGTGTAGCAGCCTGCCGTGACCACGTGGGCCTGCTCATTACATATGCACGCCCATCCTCCCGCCCATCATCTCTCAGCGAAACCGGCGCTGACAGGTGGGCGGGGTGATGGGCGGGAAGGGGGGGGGTGTGCATAATTAGCAGCCGGCCATGATCACCCCTGGCAACTACAGCCTGGAGTGATCATGTGCGGCTGTATTCACTGCCCCCCGTGCATCATTATCAGCGCGGGGTGCAGTGAATCAGTGTACTCACCCGTCACCGTGTGTGGAGCCGCCCCCCTGCAGCATCGCGTCTTCCTGTCTGTGCCGGCGGTCAGCTGATCTGGACACTAGCGGCGCGCACCGCGATGACGTCATCGCTGTGCGCGCCGCTAGTATCCACCAGAATCGATCAGCTTACCGCCGGCACAGACAGGAAGATGCGATGCTGCAGACACTGGTGACGGCTCCACACAGCGGCGCTGCAGCTGAGACAGATCGGTGCTTCAGGGAGTGAGGAAGGGTAAGTATAAACGTTTATTTTTTTTTTCCTGTGCCACAGGATACACGCCATTTACCAGGATGGGGGCATTTCATGAGCAGGATGGATGGGGGCATTTCATGAGCAGGATGGATGGGGGCATTTCATGAGCAGGATGGATGGGGCATTTCATGAGCAGGATGGATGGGGGCATTTCATGAGCAGGATGGATGGGGGCATATCTTGAGCAGGATGGATGGGGCATTTCATGAGCAGGATGGATGGGGGCATTTCATGAGCAGGATGGATGGGGGGTATATCATGAGCAGGATGGATGGGGGGTATATCATGAGCAGGATGGATGGGGGGGTATATCATGAGCAGGATGGATGGGGGGTATATCATGAGCAGGATGGATGGGGGGTATATCATGAGCAGGATGGATGGGGGGTATATCATGAGCAGGATGGATGGGGGGGTATATCATGAGCAGGATGGATGGGGGGTATATCATGAGCAGGATGGATGGGGGGTATATCATGAGCAGGATGGATGGGGGGGTATATCATGAGCAGGATGGATGGGGGGCATATCATGAGCAGGATGGATGGGGGCATATCATGAGCAGGATGGATGGGGGCATATCATGAGCAGGATGGATGGGGGCATATCATGAGCAGGATGGATGGGGGCATATCATGAGCAGGATGGATGGGGGCATATCATGAGCAGGATGGATGGGGGCATATCATGAGCAGGATGGATGGGGGCATATCATGAGCAGGATGGATGGGGGCATATCATGAGCAGGATGGATGGGGGCATATCATGAGCAGGATGGATGGGGGCATATCATGAGCAGGATGGATGGGGGCATTTCATGAGCAGGATGGATGGGGGCATATCATGAGCAGGATGGATGGGGGCATATCATGAGCAGGATGGATGGGGGCATATCATGAGCAGGATGGATGGGGGCATATCATGAGCAGGATGGATGGGGGCATATCATGAGCAGGATGGATGGGGGCATATCATGAGCAGGATGGATGGGGGCATATCATGAGCAGGATGGATGGGGGCATATCATGAGCAGGATGGATGGGGGCATATCATGAGCAGGATGGATGGGGGTATATCATGAGCAGGATGGATGGGGTATATCATGAGCAGGATGGATGGAAGGTATATTATTAGCAGGATGGATGGGGGGGTATATTATTAGCAGGATGGGGGGTATATGAGCAGGATCATATACAAGGCAGGATGATCCTTATCAGAATGGGGTACCTTAGTAGAGAATTTGGGGACATTACCCCCATAACAGTGTCAGCAGCAGATCCTCGCCCCATAACAGTGTGTCATGACCATATTTTTTGGTAAAAATTTTATTTTCCCATTTTCCTCCTCTAAAACCAGGGTGCGTCTTATGGTCAGGTGCGTCTTATAGTCCGAAAAATACGGTATACATTATAAGATTGTACTATCACTCGCTCACTATTACGAGGGGCGATCCAAAAGTAAGATAATCGGTTATTGCTATTGCACACAGAAATTAAAATAAAATGTTTTCTTCTCTCTTAGGTACCCACTAGTCCAGGAAAAAAAACAAACACTTAAATAGGCCATGATTCCCGGGAGCTACATTCATTTGAATATGAACTGCCGATGACTGAACATCAAAATGGAAAAAAACGAGCTCAGAGCTGTCATCAAATACCTATGCTTGAAAAAAAATGACTACCAAAGACATACACAGTGACTTGACTGGTGGAAACAATGGGGGACTCTTCTCCTCCATATTCCACAGTTGCACGCTGGGCCAAGGAATTTAAGATGGGAAGAACATCGACGGAAGATGAGCATCGTGAAGGACGCCCATCCACGTCCCTCAATGAAGAAAACGTGAAAAAAGTTGAAGTTGTATTGGCAGATCGAAGAGTGACTATCAGGCATGTAGCTGAGGTCACAGGGATCTCATAGGGCAGTATTCAAAGAATCCTTGCAAAAGAATTGCATATTAGAAAGGTCTCCGTGCGTTGGGTGCCAAAAATGTTAACAGACGAGCAAAAGAAGAAACGAGTTGACATTTCAATAGCAAATCTCGAAAAGTTCCAAGCAGACAAGGAGAATTTTTTGTCACATTTTTTGACCATGGACGAGACCTGTATCCACCACTTTGATCCTGAAACCAAACAACAATCGATGACATGGAAACGAGCCGACGCCGAAGAAATTCAGTGTCAAGCTCAGCAGGGAAGGTTATGGCGTACATTTTTTGGGACGCTGAAGGAATTATTATGGTGGACTATTTGGAGAAGGGAGCTACTATTACGGGCTCCTACTACGCAGAACAAATAAGAAGATTGCGGGAGGCTATCAAGGAGAAAAGGCGCGGCAAACTGCGGGCTGGAGTGCTGTTTCACCAAGGTAACGCGCCGGCTCACAAAGCTGCAGTTGCCATGGCAACCATTCAAGAAGCAAGCTTCGAACTGGTGGAACACCCCTCCTACGCCAGATCTAGCCCCCAGTGACTTTTCTCTTTCCTCGCTCAAGGAACCTCTCAGGGGCAAGAAATTTGACGACAAAAGTGATGTGTTAACCGCTGTTGGGGATTTTTTTGCGGGTCAAGATCAAGAATTTTTTTCAAAAGGAATTCTAAGTTTAGAAAAGAGATGGACTAAATGTATAGACTTGTTAGGAGACTATGTAGAAAAATATTTTTTATTTTTTTTTAATATACTCGTGTTTATTATTGATCATTACTTTTGGATTGCCCCTCGTATGTGTGAAATTTAATTGTCGAGTCCATGTGTAGAGACCCAATGGTAATGAGATACCAGCCTATGGATTCATGAAGGTCTTTGCGGATGAAGTTTGAATGCATATTCACACTTTGCCAGTCAGCTCACAGGTACAATGGGGATCTGCACTGATGCAATTCTGAATGCACATGTATAACCTTGTAGCCAGCACTTGCACTTTATTTATCCCATGATCATCAATCAGCAAATATCAACAGTTTAATAACTGTTACCTCTGTTATTAATGATATCAAAATCCAAAAGGAATTGTCAATTGGACTTTACTGTTTACTATACTCCTAGGATTTGTATAATCTAATTGAATTTACAAGCGTTAACCCTCCACATCCTTGTGTGTTTTGTACACTGTAACACTGCATTTTTAATGTGTTTATTGTATGTCCATCACTCTTTCTGTATCAATTTTTCTAAATAAAATATTTCTATATAAAATATACGGAATTACTCCTAGTCCTTTTTTTGACAATAGGTACTGGAAAATGCATCAACAAAAGCAATGTGTGCCCGCAGTCTTATGAGCATGTGTTCATGATTGCTTGATTGATGTTGCTGGCCTGAAATATGCGCTCCCGATGCTCCTATATAACATACTTTTGTCTCTGCAGCATCACTAGTGCGGTGGAACTGAAGCGGTCTGCGTTCATAAGCTAAAATTGCGTGATGCTGGTCAGCTGTAGTGAAATGATCGGCTGCGGCCAGACTGCAGCAGTGGCCGGTCCTCTTGGCAACGAGATGTAAACAATACAATTAAAAGACAACATTTGGGGAGAACTAAGCCAGGTTTGAATAAGTTGGAAAACTGCTTGTTTTCTAAGTACTGTCTTAAAGATGTAATCAAGACTGGCCAATAGGCTTATCCAAAATGTGTTTACTAAACCAGACACCCAAAAGAATATGGAAAAGCTTAGGCATATCTAGAGAGTAAGGCTGGGGCCACACAGGGCACTACTGCGATGCTCGCATGAGACTCGGCTCGCGCTGGCAACACAGCAGGAGCAGAGTGTCATGCGAGTGTGCCTGCGTCTGAGGTCAGACCCTGCGAGCGGACCTCCGCTGCGGGGGGTGGGCCGGCGATGCGAAGGGGCGGACCAGCACTGCAGAGGGGCGGGATGGCACGAAGGAGGGGAGGGATTTATCTTCCTCTCTCCTCCGTAGCTGGCTATTGTGATTCTCGCTCTGCACGCGTAGTACACCGGTGTAGCGCGAGTGCAGTGCGATTTTTTTTCTCACCCCATTCACTTGAATGGGTGCGAGAGAAAAGGGTCTCACCTTACAATCGTAGCATGCTGCGATTGTTTTCTCTGTCCGATTAGGGCTGAGAAAATAAATCGCTCATGTGTGCTGTCACACAGGCTAGAATTGGTCTGAGGGGAATGCCATGTTTTATCGCACTCCACTCGCACCGATTTTCTCGCTGTGTGGTTTAGGCCTAACTGCATTTGTCTCGGGAACACCCTTCAGTGGGTATGTCAGAGGGGGGAAATTAACCTAATGTATGTAAAAAGAGGGGTAGCCTTAAAATGCCATTTCTGTGACTGGTACTGTGTTACCGGATACATCATGGCCCGGGCTGTAACTCTAGATAGATACAGAACCAGGAACACACATGATGATTTTGTGTTACCTCCGTATCAACGGTGTAATGTGGCACATAGGCTTGTACGGGCTCAGTAACAATATATTATACCGTACAGCTCATCACGGCCGCAGAGGAAGGAGGAATCCCACTGATCTTAGTACACATCCCCCCACTGAGAGCTTACTTTATACACACTATCAGATGACATTTCATTTTTTGCTTTGTAAAAATAAATAAAATCAAAGCGTCTTACCCCTTGAGCAATGAAGACTTCATAGACACAACAAATACCCACAACAGTAATCCCTTGCTCTTTGCACAGAGTTGCAACCGCAACAAGGAACACAGCGGCAGCGATGGGAGTCCACACTAGCAAAACAGAAGGAATGATAAAGTTTCACTATCCATGCCAGTCCAAAGAAACAATATGCTGGGTAAGCACAGGCACACAAGCACAATTACTGACATCCTCTCTGCAAAACACTAATCTGATCTCAAGATGGAAAACTTAAAAGGAGCACTCCGCTGATTTTTTATTTCTCCTTTTGTTAGCAATCGTGTGTGTATGTGTAATGAGTGCAGTCACTTAAGCTGTGTTTACACACAGACTTTCTAGCGATCCAACCTGCGATCTCAACCTAGCCGGGATCGCTACAAAGTCTCTGGTGAGCTGTCAAACAGGCAGACCTGGCCAACGACCTAATAGCGATCCGGACCTGCAGAGCGACTAGCTGGTCGTTGGGGACGTGTCAAAAAAGCAGGTGAACTTCACCCGACTTCATTTAATGCCACGCGGCTCTGTGTGCCGTGTAAATAAATAAATAATTAAAAAATCCGGCGTGCGGTCCCCCCCAATTTTAATACCAGCCAGATAAAGCCATACGGCTGCAGGCTGTTATTCTCAGGATGGGGAGCCCCACGTTATGGGGAGCCCCCCAGCCTAACAATATCAGCCAGCAGACGCCCAGAATTGCCGCATACATTAGATGCGACAGATCTGGGACTGTACCCGGCTCTTCCCGATTTGCCCTGGTGCGTTGGCAAATCGGGGTAATAAGGAGTTATTGGCAGCCCATAGCTGCCAATAAGTCCAAGATTAATCATGTCAGGCGTCACCCCGAGATACCTTCCATGATTATTAATCTGTACATTACAGTTAAAAAACACACACCCGAAAAATCCTTTATTAGAAATAAAAAACACTAACAAATTCCCTCATTACCAATTTATTACCCACAACAAAGCCCTCCTTGTCCGGCGTAATCCACGGTCCTCCAGCGTCGCATCCAGCTCTGCTGCATGCAGGTGACAGGAGCAGCAGAAGACACAGCCGCTCCTGTCACCTGCACGCAGCTAATGAAGAGAGCCGTGTGATCGGCTGAGCTGTCACTGAGGTTACCCGCTGTCACTGGATCCAGCGGTGGATGCAGCGGTGGCCGCGGGTAACCTCAGTGACAGCTCAGCTGATCGCGCTACTCACCGCCGCTCCGGTCAGCTCCACGCAGCAAATGAGGTGAGTAGCGCGATCAGCTGCTGTCACTGAGGTTACCCGCGGCCACCGCTGCATCCAGGTAACCTCAGTGACAGCTCAGCCGATCACACGGCTCTCTTCATTAGCTGCGTGCAGGTGACAGGAGCGGCTGTGTCTTCTGCTGCTCCTGTCACCTGCATGCAGCAGAGCTGGAAGAGACGCTGGAGGACCGTGGATTACGCCGGACAAGGAGGGCTTTGTTGTGGGTAATAAATTGGTAATGAGGGAATGTGTTTGTGTTTTTAATTTCTAATAAAGGATTTTTTCGGGTGTGTGTGTTTATTTACTGTCACTTACAGATTAATCATGGAAGGAATCTCGGGGAGACGCCTGACATGATTAATCTAGGACTTATTGGCAGCTATGGGCTGCCAATAACTCCTTATTACCCCGATTTGCCAACGCACCAGGGCAAATCGGGAAAAGCCGGGTACAGTCCCAGAACTGTCGCATCTAATGTATGCGGCAATTCTGGGCGGCTGCTGACTGATATTGTTAGGCTGGGGGGCTCCCCATAACGTGGAGCTCCCCATCCTGAGAATACCAGCCTTTAGCCGTATGGCTTTATCTGGCTGGTATTAAAATTGGGGGGGGGGACCTCACGCCGGATTTTTTAATTATTTATTTATTTATTTTACTGCACAGTATAGACACGCCCACCGGCTGCTGTGATTGGGTGCAGTGACACAGCTGTCACTCAGCGTGTGGGCGTGTCTCACTGCAACCAATCACAGGCGCCGGTGGGCGGGGAAAAGCAGGGAATACGAGATTGTTTAATGAGCGGCCGGCTTTTTCAAAAAAGGAAAAGCTGCTGGAGCAGAGTGAACGCCGTGCAGCGCCAGTGATCGGGGATCGGTGAGTATGAGAGAGGGGGGGGACACTTCAGTTACTCGGGGGATTAGCGGTCACCGGTGAATCCTTCGCCGGTGACCGCTAATCAGGACGCTACACAGACAGAGCCGCGGAGTCGCTGTAAAGTCCCCTTTACACACTGAAACTTTCCAGCGATGCATGCTGCACAGCGGGAAACAAAGGACCTAGGAATGGTCCTGAACGATTTGTAGCGATCACAACTTCACAGCAGGGGCCAGGTCGCTGATAGGTTCCACACACTGCAATGTCGCTGGGGAGGTCGCTGTAACGTCACAAAACCGGTGACGTTACAGCGATGTCATTTGCGATGTTGCAGTGTGTAAACCCAGCTTTACTCACTGGTCGCTGCGACCAGTGAGTGCACTCATTATACATACGAGTGCACTCATTATACATACACACGACCATTGAAAGGGGAAAGAAAACACTGATTAGAGGGTTCCTTTAAAGTCTTACAATGCATTTTCGTCAGAATGTCCTGACCTGCTTGTCTGTAGGAAAGTGGATGACGATATTTATTTATAGCCCCAGTGTTTGCCATACCTATAGCACAACAAGGCTTCCATCGTTCCATATTTAAAGGCTATTTTTTTTAATTTGCGGTTTTAGGCTATGTGTCCACGCTGCGGAAAATGCCGTGGATTTTTCGTCGAAATTCCACGTGTTTTTCAAAAATCTGCAGCACAGCTGCTCTCCAGCCATTTCTATGGCATTTTGGAACTGCTGTGCCCACGCTGCGGATTTTTCCTCAGCGGAAATAATGCGGATTTCCCTGCGGAAAAATCAGCAGCATGGTAATTATTCCTGCGGATTTCTCCGCAGGGTCCCATATACTTACCTGCCTTGATAGCAGACACCCGAGTCACTTTCTCCGTCCAGTGTACAGCAGCGCGGTGGATCCAGGTACAGGAAGGAAGAGGTGGGCGGGGCCTGCACGAGCTCCGGTCATGTGACAGCCGGAGCTAGTTCAGGCCCGCCCACCTTCTCCTGCAGACGCTGACAGAGTGACCCGGCCGCCGGAAAGCGAGGTGCTGCGTGATGGAGGTGTGTATGAACTCCCGATCACTGCAGCACTGGAAACAGACAAAAGTTGTGGTGCGGTTTCCTGGGAGCTCTTGCGGAATGTCCTGCGGATATATCCGCAGGACACTGTCCCCGTGGGCACATAGCCTTATGGATGTCAAAGCATTGTACAGATGTCGGCCATTAAAAGAAGTCCCATAGACAACAAATGCAGTTATGGTGTGACTATTTGACCTTTGTTCCGTAAAAAAGGAGCCCTACACAGCCCCATTTCTGGGTTAACGAGGAGGGGGGTCCCACTGGCTATAACCATGTCCCCCACACTGACTGACAGACGGGTCCATAGCAGCTGTCAGTCCGGGAGACATGGTTTCACAAAGTGGTGACTGAACCTGCGCCAGCGCTGCCCTGTGACTCACACCTGAACGTTGCTGGGAGGACTAAATTTCATTTCCTCCCAGCAGCGGGGTTTAATATGCTTGCGCCGCGCAGGTTTCAAATGTTATTACCTGCAGATTAACCCCATTTCTGCAGATCCATAGTGTTACACAAATATCAGGTTCCCTTTAATCATTATATTAGAGGTTTTTGCTGATAAACCAGCAGCATGGATCCCTCAAAGACTGTGCTATCACCTGCACTAAAATAGCTTGCCTCCTACTTATCACTCTTCGTTATGGACCTCTGCACAGGAGAGAGCGCTATCAAATCCAAAGATGTGCACTCCCATGCAAAAGACTGTAGCCCGGCACCAGCAGCATGGCACGGACTAAACCACTGTAGTAGACAGAGTGGTCCGTAATGTGGATTAACAGCAAAAACCTCTGATACAGTGATTTAGAAAGAAATAGAATAGTTTTTCTTTAGACCTCAGTTTTGTCCAACCAGGTGTAGGTGTGTGTCATTTGTGTGCCGTCCATATTTTTCTTGTATGGATTTAAGGATGAATGAAATTCCAAACCATTATTTTGCAATGCTAAACACGTATAGCACACAGATGTAATCAGTGTGTCTTGTATGTGTTCCATCTGTGCTGCCGGTAAAAAAAAAAACGGACATATCTGTGTGGTTCACACGGACACATGGTCTGTGTGAAAACACTCAGTTGTGAAAATCACTATAGATTTTAATGAGGATCCGTGTAAATGTGTCTCGGCTACGTGTGAAAACGGATGCCACACATATCAGAAACACAGACGAGTGAAGGGAGTGTTCAAGTGTGAAGAAGCTCCCTAAATAAAATTATTCAGACATCCATGCAGAAAAAAAAAAAGACTGGTCACTCAAGAGGAGAAGCCATCGAGGACACCCCCATCCGAATAGTTTCCCATACAGCTCGGTGTCTGGCAGCCTTTAAACCAGTTTAACTCCAAAGGAAGGAGGGATGGTAAGAGAGCGTCAGAGAGGCTGAGACTGGTAAAGTGCTTTGTCACTCCCAAAGCACTTAAAGGGTTATTCCCATCTTCACGATCCTATCCCATTATGTGGTAGATGTAATAATAAATATTAACAATTATCTCCAATTAGAAATGTAGCATAGGTCTCCTGATATAGGCATGTCTCTTTCCTCATGTTCAGGGTACTGTAGGATCTTAGATATCAATGGTTATGTCCACTAGCAACTAACTCACTATTAGGCTGGGGCCACACGGGGACTACTGCGATCCCCTTGCATGAGACTCGGCTCGTGCTGGCAGTACAGCAGAGCCGAGTCTCATGCTTGTGTCCTTGCAACTGAGGTCCGTTCGTGCGAGCAGACCTCAGCTGCGGGGGGCGGGCCGGCACTCAGGAGGGGAGGGAGGGATTTCTCTCCCTCTCGCCTGTGTAGCCGGCTATAGACATTCTCGCTCTGCACGCACGGTACACCGGTGTACCGCGAGTGCAGTGCGATTTTTCTCTCGCCCCATTCACTTGAATGGGTGCGAGAGAAAGAGTCTCGGATTACAATCGCAGCATGCTGCGATTGTTTTCTCGGTCTGATTAGGGCTGAGAAAATAATCGCTCATGTGTGCTGTCACACAGGCTAGAATTGGTCCGAGGGGAATGCGATGTTTTATCGCACTCCACTCGCACCGATTTTCTCGCCGTGTGGCTTAGGCCTTAGAGTTTAGTGATGTTCGAGTCGAACGGTTCACCAATTTCAAATTCAAGTGATTTTGGGCGGCGTTCGACGAATTCGAATGATTTGCTTAAAGCTCGGCAGTTCGAGTTACCGTTCGAGAACAGTTTGATCACCAAAAGTGTGGCTTTTCACAGTATGTACGCACGTTGCGTATCTGCATGCGTCCTGCGTCCCCAGCACAATCCCTCTCTCTTTCCTACACACCGATCACGGGCGCGAGGCTGCACGGCTGTCACAAAGCTCCGGCGGCTTTTCCACTTTGAATAATGAAGCAGCAGCCATTTTCAAATCAGGTATTCCCTGCTTTCCCCGCCCACGATTGGTTGCAATCAGACATACCCCCACGATGAGTGACAGCTGTCTCACTGCAACCAATCAAAGCCGCCGGCGGGTGGGTCTAAATCGTGCAGTAAAATAAATAAATAAAATAAAAAAAAATGCGGTCCCCCCAATTTTGATACCAGCAGGATAAAGCCACATGGCTGGAGGCTGGTATTGTCAGGATGGGGAGCCCACCACCCTAACAATATCACCCAGCAGCCGCCAGGAATTGCCGCACCCATTAGATGCGACAGTCCCGGGTCTCTACCCAGCTCATCCCGATTTGCCCTGGTGCGGTGGCTATCGGGGTACTAAGGAGTTAATCATGGCAGGCGTCTCCCCGAGATAACTTCCGTGATTAACCTGTAAGTCAAAGTAAATAAACACACACAACGAAAAATCCTTTATTTGGAATAAAAGACAAAAAACACCCTCTTTCACCATTTTATTAAAATCCCCAAATACCCCTCCAGGTCCGACGTAATCCACAGAGGTCCCGCGACGCATCCAGATCTGCTACATGAAGCTGACAGGAGTGCTATAGAACACGAGCACTCTGTGTCAGATCCACGGAGCAATGAAGTGAGCCGCGCTGTCAGCAGAGACTTCACCCAGCTAGTGCCTGTGTGTGTGGTGATGATGGGGGTTGTAGTGCCTGCGTGTGTGCGAGGATGAGTGCCGTAGTGCCTGCGTGTGCGGTGATGATGGGGGTTGTAGTGCCTGCGTGTGTGCAGTGATGAGTGCGGTACTGCCGGTGTTTGCCCATCCATCCATCCGCCAATCCACCCGCCCATCCATCCATCCTTGCAGCTGAAGAATCTGCTTCTAGATTCTCTACTGCAGTATAGAGGTCAAGATTACCAAATTTTCCTATGCTTTTCATGAGAGGCAGTGGCTCAATGGATAGAGCTCCCGCCTAAGGAGAGTTAGTTCATGAGTTCGCGTCCCGGCCGTCCCGGTAAAGAATTTAATTTATTAATTGTAAATTATAATTATTATTAATAATTATAATTTAATTATGCACTGAGGGGAGGAGCCGGAAATCAGCTGTGAGCCGCGGGACACACCTCTAAAATCAGAGCAGTTCACGGAATGAGGCTGCATTGCTCTCTTTTCGCGCTCTTTTCTCTCTTTTTCCCTCTCTCTCTCTCTCTCAGACCTGGCGATGATCAGCTGATGCGGTCACTTGACGGAATCAGCTGACACTACGTCGAGCGCTGAGGCCAGATTTTTACCTCCCGGCCGGCTAAACTATCAGCTGATGCTGTCGGACAGGAGTCTGCACAGAAGTGTGTAGTTTGTTTTTTATACAATCAGCTGCTGTGTCATGTGATTCAGGCCCTTGAACCTGACATCATCTGATCGCTTTGCCTTCCAGCAAACCGATCAGATGATATTGAATCCGGATTGGATGGCGAGGGACCCTTGACTCAGGATTACTGCGGGGGGGGGGGGGGGGGGTTCTTTATTTCAATAAAGATGGAGTCACTAATTGTGTTTTATTTCTAGTAAAAATATTTTTCTGTGTGTTGTGTTTTTTTTTTTTAATCTGTACTAGAAATTCATGGTGGCCATGTCTAATATTGGCGTGACACCATGAATTTCGGGCTTACGGCCAGTTGATAATATACAGCTAGCCCTAAACCCATTAATACCCAGCGAGCCACCCGTCACCAGGGCAGCTGGAGGAGTTGGATACAGCGCCAGAAGATGGCGCTTCTATGAACCGCCATTTTCTGGGGCGGCTGCGGACTGCAATTCGCAGCAGGGGTGCCCAGAAAGCTTGGGCACCCTGCGCTGTGGATTCCAATCCCCAGCTGCCTAGTTGTACCTGGCTGGACACAAAAATTTGGCGAAGCCCACGTCATTTTTTTTTATTATTATTTCATGAAATACAAAAAAAAACAAAAACAGGGCTTCCCTATATTTTTGGTTCCCAGCCGGGTACAAATAGGCAGCTGTGGGTTGGGGGCAGCCCGTAGCTGCTTGCTGTACCTGGCTAGCATACAAAAATATGGCGAAGCCCACGTAATTTGGGGGGGGGGGGGGGGGCAAAAAACTCCTGCATACAGTCCTGGATGGATGCAGAAAAAGGTTTTACCCGGCTCACCTGCTTCAATGGAAGCCCAAATGCCATGGATTGTGCACAGCGAGAAAAAGGTCAGCAAGTCCTGTAGTAGTGGTAGAAAGAGGAAATTACCAGCACTCCGGTCCAGGCAGAAAGTTTCTTTAAAATGAAGATTCTTTATTCATATCTTAAAAAGTACATGCTATGGTAAATCAAGCCCATGTTAGAGAGGACGCGTTTCGAACATCCAGTTCTTATTCGGTCTCTAGACCATCTAGACATTGGACTGTTTAAAAAGGGCTGAACCCAAACACGTGATCAAATGGATAAAGAGAGCATAGCAAACTGCAGAAATTTTAACCCCATAAAGGTATATCAAACATATTTCCACACATATGTTATATTGCTATGTACAAAAAAACGCTAGAATACAATATTAATAGGCAAACATCAGTTCATTCCTTCTATTCAAACCCATAGGGAATCTAGTGCCCATTAGAAAAATCCATTTTATTTCTCTTTGAAAAAGGATATATCTTTTAAATTTCCACCTCTTTTAGGTAATTTAAATTTTTCAATGGCATTAATCTTCATACTACTGAAACTGCCAGCGTGAACATCACGAAAATGCTGAGAAGCACCTGATAATTTTCTAGAGGTAGCATTATTCACATCATAGATGTGTTCTGATATCCTTTTTCTAAGAGGTCAAGAAGTGCTGCCTATATATTGCAGCTGGCAGGCTGTGCAAGAAATCAGGTAAACTACATGATCTGAACTGCAATTTATCAAAGACGTTATTTCATAAGTTTTTTTTACCTGTATAAGAGGAAAAGTTTTTTACATTTAACATGTAACCACAGAGTCCACAGGTTTTAGGCCCGCATTTACAGGAACCCATGGTTGGTAACCAATTGCCGGTAGTTTTTTCCACATTGGCAAAACCGCATCTACTAGTGTGATCACTCGGTGATAATATAGAACCCAAAGTGGTGTTCCTCTTTACACCAAATTTTAAAAGATGGTGTTAAATTTGTTTCAGTGTGTCATCAGTAGATAAAATAGGTAAATATCTTTTGATGATTCAGGTCACATCATAGTAGTTCTTACTAAACCTAGTGGAAAAAACAACCGGCAATTCATTCTGTGGGCTGATGTGGGACTTTATGAAAAGGAGTTATTAAACATGTTACAGGATTGCGATACCTACAGGAGAGTCGATTACGATCCCTCTGCAGGTATCAAGAAATCATTGGAAAGAATTGTAGAAGAGGGTTTACATCTTGGCTTCATAAATGAAAAACAAAAAGAATTTCTCAATCCATCTTCCTCTCTAACACCACTTTTACATGCCCTTCCTAAATCTCATAAAAATCTTTTCCCACCGAAACTAAGGCCAATTGTTTCAGGTATTGATTCTGCCACTGAACATCTGTCAGAGTGGTTGGACAACCACCTGCAATTTCTCCCAAAAATCTCTCCTGGATATGTTTTGGATAGTAAACATGTATTAAATATCATCTCACAGATAAAATGGCAAAGTAATTACAGCTGGGTAACCTGCGATGTACAAACGCTATATACATCCATCCCCCACTCACTTGCTATTTTAGCTTTGAGGGACTAACTCAAGAAATACTCCAATTATTCCCCTGAACTCCAAAATTATTTAGTGGAAGTTACTTTTTTCTTATTAAAAAACAACTACTTCACCTTTCTTGGCAACGAGTATGTTCAGCTGCAGGGATGTTCTATGGGCGCACGCTTCTCCCCCTCACTAGCTGGTATATTTATGTTTTGGTGGGAGGAACAGTTTATTTTTAACCAACATAATCCATTTTCATCGGATATAGCGATATACTTAAGGTATATAGATGACATACTTATTGTGTGGCAAAATCCAAATCAAAAAGTGGAAAATTTTATTTCTTACATCAGCAACAACCCCCACAATTTATCTTTCACTTTTTTCCATGATTTATCAAAAATTAATTTTCTAGACATACAATTTCATGGAAATAGTATTAGTGGTGAGATTAACTGTAGTTTATATTGAAAGCCCATATCAGGCAACTCCCTAGGAGTTGCCATCCAAAACATGTCATAGAAAACATCCTTACAGGGGAATATATCCGTGCCAGGAGGTGTACTAGTCAAAAAAAAATTTGAGATAGAATGTGACATCATTGAAAAGAGATTCTTAGCCAGAGGATATAATTTAAAAAGTCGCCAAAAAACTAAAATTAAAGCAAGCACCAAAAGCAGATCCCAATGCCTTGAAATGAATAAAACCAGACCACAGAATGAATTGCCGGTTATTTTTTCCACTAGGTTTATTAAGAACTACTATGATGTGACCCGAATCATCAAAAGATATTTACCTATTTTATCTACTGATGACACTACACCAAATTTTAAAAGATGGTGTTAAATTTGTTTCAAAGAGGAACACCACTTTGGGTTCTATATTATCACCGAGTGATCACACTAGTAGATGCGGTTTTGCCAACGTGGAAAAAACTACCGGCAATTGGTTACCAACCATGGGTTCCTATAAATGCGGGCATAAAACCTGTGGACTCTGTGGTTACATGTTAAATGTAAAAAACGTTTCCTCTTATACAGGTAAAAAAAAACTTATGAAATAACGTCCCTGATAAATTGCAGTTCAGATCATGTTGTTTACCTGATTTCTTGCACAGCCTGCCAGCTGCAATATATAGGCAGCACTTCTCGACCTCTTAGAAAAAGGATATCAGAACACATCTATGATGTGAATAATGCTACCTCTAGAAAATTATCAGGTGCTTCTCAGCATTTTCGTGATGTTTACGCTGGCAGTTTCAGTAGTATGAAGGTTAATGCCATTGAAAAAATGTAATTACCTAAAAGAGGTGGAAATTTAAAAGATATCCTTTTTCAAAGAGAAATAAAATGGATTTTTCTAATGGGCACTAGATTCCCTATGGGTTTGAATAGAAGGAATGAACTGATGTTTGCCTATTAATATTGTATTCTAGCGTTTTTTTGTACATATGTTATATTGCTATGTGGAAATATGTTTGTGTCGTGGGCGGAGGGGCCGCGCTCTCTACGCTCGGGTCCGGGGCTTCTGCTGCTGCTCGGTGGCTCGAGCGGTGGGCCGGACCCGGGGACTCGAGCAGCGCTCCTCGCCCACGAGTGAAAAGGGGTGGTTTGTTTGGGGAGATAGTTCGTGATGCCACCCACGGGTCGTGGTGATTATGGGCACCACCGCTGCTGGTGACTGGGATCCCGGGAGCGATGGCGGGGAGCAGCTAGGATGTCGGTTCCCCCTCCGTGGGTAGGGGTTGGTGATCCCGGGTCCCGGTGGTGATACGGGGAGGCAGGGTAGCTCGGGTGCAGGGTTGCAGAGGCAGCGCGGCGCGGTTCCGGATGGCACTGTTGTACTCACTCAGGCATAGATTCACAGAGTCACTGGTAAACCAAATGGCTGGATGGACGGGTCCCGCAGCCGGCTGCTGTGTCTTTGCGTCTTTAATTATTTCTTGAATTTCATGAAATAATTAAAAAAAAAAAAAAAAAAAAGACGACATGGGCTTCACCCCATTTTTGTGTCCAGCTACGTACAACAAGGCAGCTGGGGATTGGAATGCGCAGCACAGGTTAGCCCAAGCTTTCTGGGCGACTCTGCTGCGAATTGCAGACCGCAGCCGTCCCAGAAAATGGCGCTTTCATAGAAGCGCCATCATCTGGCGCTGTATCCAACTCTTCCAGCAGCCCTAAAGCCGGGTGGCTTGCTGGGTAATAATGGGTTAATACTAGCTTTGTTTTACTAGCTAGTATTAAGACAGAAATTCTTAATGTCAGGCAAATTTGACCCGGCCATTAAGAATCTCCAATAAAGGGTTAAAAAAAAAAAAAAAAGACAAACAGAAAAAAAAACAAAAAAACTTTTAATAGAAATAAATACACAGACACACTTGGAGACTCAATGTTTATTACTCCCTCTCAGCCCTCCACGATCCTGGTCTTGTCTCCTTCAACCAATGCAGCTCTGCTACATCAGACAGCATTGCAGCATGGGAGGAAGATGCTGCTGCTTCCGTGCAGTCTAATCACTCAGTGAGTGAGCAGAGGCTGCGGGCTGTAAGCGGTGACGTCACCGCTGACAGGCGGGTTACTATAGCAACGGTAATCTACGTTATTCACCGGCTGTGGCATCCAGTCCTTGCATGTGGGCTGACTCTGTAAATAGCGCAGACATGCAAGAACGGGGAGCCAAGCATGTGCCCAAGCATCTCGCCGATACACGGAGATGCTGGAACGAGCACGGCGTACCGGAGAGCTGCACTGACAGGACCTAGCATGACGTCTAGCCATGTGACCAGTCTGTAGCCAATGAGATAATACACGTGACTGGTCACATGCTATTTTGACGTCAGGGAAGGTCCTATCATCAGTGCTGGTTACCGGGAGGATGCAGCGATTATCGGAAGGAAAAGTGGCGGGAGACAAAGTGCAGGATGCGTCGCGGGGACCTGTAAGTGTAATTGCAATGTTTATTAACTGTATGTGTATAATGTGTATATGTGTTTTTCTGCCATTGTTTTCAATGGGGTTTGAAGGAGTTCGTCGAACGGAGCCTCTGTTCGACGAACCGAACTCGAACGCTAGGGGGGTGGCTCAACACTTCACTATTTGTGTGGTCAAAACCATGGATACATAAGGTCCAGCAATGCCCTGAACATGAGGTAAGCGAGAACTAAACCACATTTCAAGTTTTAGATATTTGCTAATACAGTGGAACCTTGGTTTAAGAGTAACTTGGTTTGAGAGAGTTTTGCAAGACCAGCAAAGATTTTTACAAATTTATAACTTGGTTTAAGAGTAATGATTTGCAAAAAGAGCAAATACTCACCCACTCTTGAGGTAACTTTCTGTACATGTATACCATTGTACAGTACAGTATATACTATATAGCATATAAATTTGCATTTGTGGATACATACTGTACTTTCTTACTGCTAACCTGTGCAGCACATTGCTTGTACTGTAATCTAATTGCCTGGGCAGTATTCCTATCCCACATTTCACTTAGTTCTGCCCTTATTTTGGGGAGAATAGATTTGGGGGGGTGTGTTTTTTTTGTGTACTGTACTAGAATAAAGGTTGTCATATTTAAACATCATATTTTTTCTCTATAGTACCTCCCACACACGAACAATTCTATTGTAAGCTGACATGTAGTTTAATTTGTTTTACTTTATTTTCACTATACAGTATTTAGTATTAGTGCATAATAATTGTATATGAGTACAGGACATTATTTTGTATTACTGTAATAAGTTTGTATAAATACAGTAAATATTTTTTGGTTTGTGGAAAGAATTGTCTGCATTTTAATTATTTCCTATGGATAAATACGCTTTGATATATGAGTAACTTGGTTTAAGAGCACACTCCTGGAACAAATCATGCCCGTAATCCAAGGTTCCACTGTATTATTATTACACTTACTACATTTTGGGATAGGATCTTAGAGATGGAAATAATCCTTTAAGCATCATTTGCATATGAATTAAAAAGAAACTGTTTTTCAGCCAGGGAATAACATTTCATGAGTAAAGGTGTGGGTGACCTTCTGTAGAGCTTCAGGAACATGTAAATCATTGGCAGTAGGGAGGGGGTTAGATCGTGCTGGCAGATACCCAGTGGAGCCGCATTAACCCAAATAAAACAGGTATTAATGTGCAAAAGAGAAAAAGTGGACTTTCAAAATACAATGGTCATACGTGCAATGACAGAAAGACACACCGTGTAATGTTTGGCAAGACCTCAACGCTATCACACCACTTTTTTAGGATAACAAATCACATTAAAGACATTATCATATCTGTTGTTACCTATGGAATTGTCTGAGCCCTTAGATTTGGTATATGATAGAAATGCAGCCAGTAGAAAGATCGAGGAAAGAAGTTCGGCCCTGCCAACAACTCCTGTGACCTGTAGAGGAAGCAGCGAGAACCTGGTTAGGTCAGTAATGGATAATCCCCTTAGCACTGGGACCGGGTATACATAAATTCACACTGATACAGGGATTGTGCAAAGGATTTGGAGTGAGCAGAAGGAACAAGTAACACATGTCATGTCAGAGCCGGAACATCCCGCTCTTCATTGGAGGCATCTGCTGGTGGATAACCAGGGCCAGACCTGTAAGATCTAACGCATGTACAGCAGGTTAGACGTGCCGCAGAGACTGTATGTGTCTGGGCAGTCTGGAGAATTAGCACAATCCAAGAAACGGACATTGCCGACATTGCTCACATAACTTGAATAATTTAATACAGCCTCAGAACCTGTCCCTAGGACGCACGTTATACAACTATCACAATCTCAAGATATGCCAAGACATATCACCTAATGAAGACTCATTAATAAAACCTAGCACTAATCATTTCCGGGCGGTCTCCGGGCACCCTCTGGTGGTGAATTCATGGACTAATTAAGCACTTGGAACGAAAACAATGAACAATACTATACAAATTTCCTGTATATAAGTTCCAAAAATAACATTCTGAATAACTACGGAGATGCCAACTTCTTAGGGAAAAAGAATAATCAAAATTATGCCTCAAAGAATGACTTTGTATCAATATTTGTGGGGTCACACGAGTAGACATGGAAGCGAAATAAATCTTTACAGTTTTATGCTCCAGTTCTGGTTTATAACCATGGGAGGACCAACAAAGTGAAAAAGGCCTATATTTATGTCATCATCGTCTCCCTGCACGTTGTGACCAGTGACAGCCTTTGGACTGGAGCCTCGCATCTGGCTCTCTTCATTTAAATGGGTTTTCGCTTCTCTTGATACTGAAGTGGTTAAGTGTCAGTTCTTTTATTGCAGCCTTTCCAAGCAGTTCCTTGCCGAGTGATCAGCTGCACTTATTAAGTAGTCACGCCCTTCAGTTTTAAATAGTGGTGTATCCCAGCATACCTTACTGAAGATACAAAGCAATTTGTGTCCTGGCTGCCATTGAGGAAGGTTCTGCAAGTCTAGTTTCCTGCTCAGGCTACAGTTAGGCCCAGAAATATTTGGACAGTGACACAAGTTTTGTTATTTTAGCTGTTTACAAAAACCATGTACAGAAATACAATTATATATATATAATATGGGCTGAAAGTGCACACTCCCAGCTGCAATATGAGAGTTTTCACATCCAAATCGGAGAAAGGGTTTAGGAATCATAGCTCTGTAATGCATAGCCTCCTCTTTTTCAAGGGACCAAAAGTAATTGGACAAGGGACTCTAAGGGCTGCAATTAACTCTGAAGGCATCTCCCTCGTTAACCTGTAATCAATGAAGTAGTTAAAAGGTCTGGGGTTGATTACAGGTGTGTGGTTTTGCATTTGGAAGCTGTTGCTGTGACTAGACAACATGCGGTCTAAGGAACTCTCAATTGAGGTGAAGCAGAACATCCTGAGGCTGAAAAGAAAGAAAAAATCCATCAGAGAGATAGCAGACATGCTTGGAGTAGCAAAATCAACAGTCGGGTACATTCTGAAAAAAAAGGAATTGACTGGTGAGCTTGGGAACTCAAAAAGGCCTGGGCGTCCACGGATGACAACAGTGGTGGATGATCGCCGCATACTTTCTTTGGTGAAGAAGAACCCGTTCACAACATCAACTGAAGTCCAGAACACTCTCAGTGAAGTAGGTGTATCTGTCTCTAAGTCAACAGTAAAGAGAAGACTCCATGAAAGTAAATACAAAGGGTTCACATCTAGATGCAAACCATTCATCAATTCCAAAAATAGACAGGCCAGAGTTAAATTTGCTGAAAAACACCTCATGAAGCCAGCTCAGTTCTGGAAAAGTATTCTATGGACAGATGAGACAAAGATCAACCTGTACCAGAATGATGGGAAGAAAAAAGTTTGGAGAAGAAAGGGAACGGCACATGATCCAAGGCACACCACATCCTCTGTAAAACATGGTGGAGGCAACGTGATGGCATGGGCATGCATGGCTTTCAATGGCACTGGGTCACTTGTGTTTATTGATGACATAACAGCAGACAAGAGTAGCCGGATGAATTCTGAAGTGTACCGGGATATACTTTCAGCCCAGATTCAGCCAAATGCCGCAAAGTTGATCGGACGGCGCTTCATAGTACAGATGGACAATGACCCCAAGCATACAGCCAAAGCTACGCAGGAGTTCATGAGTGCAAAAAAGTGGAACATTCTGCAATGGCAAAGTCAATCACCAGATCTTAACCCAATTGAGCATGCATTTCACTTGCTCAAATCCAGACTTAAGACGGAAAGACCCACAAACAAGCAAGACCTGAAGGCTGCGGCTGTAAAGGCCTGGCAAAGCATTAACAAGGAGGAAACCCAGCGTTTGGTGATGTTCATGGGTTCCAGACTTAAGGCAGTGATTGCCTCCAAAGGATTCGCAACAAAATATTGAAAATAAAAATATTTTGTTTGGGTTTGGTTTATTTGTCCAATTACTTTTGACCTCCTAAAATGTGGAGTGTTTGTAAAGAAATGGGTACAATTCCTACAATTTCTATCAGATATTTTTGTTCAAACCTTCAAATTAAACGTTACAATCTGCACTTGAATTCTGTTGTAGAGGTTTCATTTCAAATCTAATGTGGTGGCATGCAGAGCCCAACTCGCGAAAATTGTGTCACTGTCCAAATATTTCTGGACCTAACTGTATATCCTTTCAGTTGTATAATTTCCCCTGGTGTGTGTTGTCAGTGCAGCAGTGAAGTCTAGTGAACCCCATCTGCCCCCAACTAGTCAGGGTTACTACAGGATCTTTCGAGGGTCCCAAGTACCTGCTCGGCGACAGTTGCGGAGAATGTATAGGGATTGGTGAGGAGAGGAGGGACAGCTGTAGGTGAGATTAGGAGGTGCCCACCAACCCCTCTCACTAGCTCCAGGGCCTCCCGGTTGTTTTTGTGCCCCCAGTGTCCCCCTTGCGTTTTTTTGTTGTGCTTCAGATGCACGTAGGTCTGAACGCACCTTGCGACGATTGCTACTCCCGGCAAGCGTGATAGAAGGACAGGGAGTCCACTAGTCAGTTTTCTATTTTCTCCCAACAGATTTACAATTGGCTCTCAAATATATAAAGCTCTACAGCAGTGGGGAACCTTTTTTCTGCTGGGGCCATTTGGAAATTTCTACCCACCTTTGGGGGCCGTACAAAATTTGCACTGGCATCAGCACGGATGGCACTGGGGGAGCATAGGCATCACAAAGAGGATATGGATGGCACTGGTGGCGGCACAGACATCACCAAGAGGGCATGGACAGCATTGGTGGTGGCACAGATGGCACTGGGGAGCGCATAGACCTCACTGGGGGGCACGGACTACACTGGGGGGGGGGCATACACGGCACTGGGGGAGGAGTCACACAGCAGCAGTACGGGAAGCATGTACAGCTTCTGCTCCTCTTCTGTGATGGGACTGGAGCGCATTGCGCTCTTACCTCGCCCACAAAGTAAGTCCTGAGCATGTTGGCACAGACCAGCTTGAGGACCTCATTGTATGCGCACACAGCATTCAGTAGTGAACTCTGCGTACGCGTCCTTGCATTACACATCTGGATTTAAAGAGCAGGTAGCCAGCAAGACCGCTGTTGCCACCCGAGCACTGCGGTCCCAGGGAATGTGCTCGGGGGCCGCATATAAAGTCATAGAGGGCCGCAAATGGCCTGCGGCCTTGAGCTTCGCCACCCCTGCTCTACAGGATACAATAGGAATAATATGTAATCAATAGAAATCCATTGTGATTATTTCAGTGGTACCCCTACTTAGATGAAAGGGGTTGTGTGATACCTATAATACCTTTTTCAAAAATAGGGTGTAAAGAAAGATATTTTTAATTTTCTTTATGATAAAAAAGAAACATATGAGGATTAGAAAGAGAAGGAGAATTGTGGGCAATTTTAAGAACCTGTGAAGTTTAGTTGGAGGGGTCTCAAACAAGACATCACAGAAGGTCACTTCTTTGCAGTTTTTATTACGCTATTGAAACAAAACATCATCATGGGGCAGTACTACGGTCACTTACCACAGCTGTCACCGCCATCCCGTGATTACGTCCTGTTTAAGGGGGGGATAATGGAGAAGTCACCGTAGATTCTGTCTACATCGTTAGTCATTGTAACACTTCTGTCATTGCAGCCACAGTCCCGATTTCTACTACCGCCCTCTTACCCAGAAATAAATGGTCATTGGTAGGTGGTGATAGAAGCTGAGTGAGTGAAACCAGAGCCAACTCCTGATGATTCATTACAGTGCAGTGACAGAAGCTGTGGGTGGCACTGGTGTCACTCACCCAGCTTCAATCACCGTCCCCTGATGACAGTTCGTTTTAGGGCAGTGACAAAGGCTGTGGCAGCTCTAGTGTCACTCACCTTATTTTATCACCACACCCTGATGGCTACTCATTTCAGGGAGGTGACAGAAGTTGTGAGCGGCACTGGTGTCCTTCACCCTGTAACTACAGCACAGCAATGGAAGTGTGGTGGTCTTTGAAGATGTGGGCAGCGGCAGAAGCTACAGTCACTTCTCCATTCTTTCCCCTGAAATAGCATGTCATCAGGGATGGCAGGGACAGAAGCTGTGGTTAGTGACGGCAGTGTCAACCATGACATCCCAATTCAGTGGGGGTGACAAAAGCTACAGAGAAATTATTGCAGGGTCAACCTTCTATGATGACTTGTTTAAGACTCCCCTCAAATGAAATGTTACAGGCAGCGCTGTGGAGTCGGTAAGCCAAACCTTCGACTCCGACTCCTCGATTTCTCTTGCACCGACTCCCTACATATATTGCTTATAGGTAGGTGAAAAATTTATTGTAGTACATGAACATGTGTATATATATATATATATATATATATATATATATATATACATAGTGTATTACATATTTACAATTTATTACAGTTTGTGTTCTGAAGTTGTATTCCAATAAATATTCTATGTTTTATCTAAATATCTTGATTATTGTATCATAAAAATGTTAAAATGTCTGATGTTCACATTGTACTACAATACATTTTTCACTTCAATATAAGCATACTAAATATTTAGTAAAATATTCAGCACATTCTGCATTTCATTACAGTCCCCAAATTATTATATATTTTAGGAGTCTGAGTCGGTGCATTTTATACCAACTCCACCAAAATGAGCTCCGACTCCACAGCCCTGGTTACAGGAGCTTTATATATATATATATATATATATATATATATATATATATATATATATATATATATATATATATATATATATATATATATATATATATATATATATATATATATATATATATATATATATATATATATATATATATATATATATATAGACATATAAAAAAAAAATATATAGCATGATAGTAGAATGGTAAGGAATTTTATAATCGAGCAAATTACAAAAGTAGTTAAGGCTCAAAAATAAATATGTATAAGGGGTATTATATGTAGCAGACAATGCCTTTAATACAAATCTAAAAACCTATAGCCATCAACATGGTCTTATACATTTTTTTTACTTACCGCTTCAGTATGTATTGGATGTACGGCAAATAGCAAGGCAGCGATCAGGCTGGTTCGATTGTCCAGGAAAAGTTTGCAAACTTTAAGAAAAATCACACACACCACAGCATGGAGAAGAAGGTTTAGGAGATGGTAAGAAACTGCGTTTAGCTCAGTGAACAGATAATTTAGGCGAAATGTCAGAACTGTAAGAGGACGATAGGATTTATGACTTCTCTCCTGAAAAAGATAGATATTTTTATTAATGCAGAAATAATTATTTCATCCTGTATGTACTACAGATAGTGAAGAAACTGGTTATTTGCTTTATAAGTTTTAACGGCAGTTCAACCCATTTAATCAAATGTCGACAGATAGTTTGTGCTGAGCTTGTGCTGAGCCTGCAGGACAGCTTGAATTTCATTGAAACTTGATTGGGGCTGCTTATCCACCATATGGACTATCCTGCTTTGCAACCTTTAAATATTTTTTTTCTGCTGTCCATGTCCAGAGAGCTTCGCTACAGTGCCACGGGGATGTAAACGTCTTGATTATGTTGTACACCATGGACGAAGGAACATGAAGATTTCTTGTAACCTTGAAATTGTTGATATTTTAGAACAATTTTCTTTTCTCCATGCTTAGTGTGGCACACAGACACACAATGAAAAAACTGAGTTAACTTCTCCCCTTTTTATCTGGTTACAGGTGTGATTTTTATATTGCCCACATCTGTTACTTGCCACAGTTGAGTCTGAATGAGCATCACATGCTTGAAACAAAGTTGTTTACGCATAATTTTGGAAAGGTACTAACAATTTTGTCCAGCCCAATTTTGGGGTTGTGTGCTAAATTATGTCATATTTTCCTGCTTTTGTTTTTAATGTTGTTCAAAAACAAAAAGGAAAAAAAACATGTATGACAAGAAATGTACACTTGCAATACATGAGAGATGCATCATTTTCTAGAACAATTTCAAAAGGTGCTAACACTTTCAAACATGACTATTTATGAGAGTTAAAAGTATGGATGCTCAAGGTGAGATGTTTTGCAAATCTGTCTGGTTTTTTTTTTTTATAACCATGGCAGGGTACGTGACGTAATGGAACTATGTAAGTTATGTAACCATGCTAGTGATCAAACCCCAATGGCTTTACAAGTATTAAAATAATATCAGATTTGGCTAACCAAAGAAACTAGCCCATTTCTAACATCTGAAATAGCTCTGTACAAGTCAAAGGGTATGAAAACACGGTCTAGTCCAAGTACTTCATGAATTTTCGACCTGGGAGAATCTACCAACTCAAGTTAGCAGCTTAAAGGATTAGTACTAAATGCAGTCCCTGATGGACAAAAGTATCTTAAAATTTTTGTATCTTCATA
This sequence comes from Anomaloglossus baeobatrachus, assembly GCF_048569485.1. Taxonomy (NCBI): domain Eukaryota; kingdom Metazoa; phylum Chordata; class Amphibia; order Anura; family Aromobatidae; genus Anomaloglossus; species Anomaloglossus baeobatrachus. The sequence goes on along the minus strand of NC_134356.1, from coordinate 253,330,238 downwards.
AGGAGTATTGCAAAATGATTTTATAGCTACAGTGGAACCTTGGATTAACAGTAACTTGGTTTGAGAGCGTTTTGTAAGACAACGCTTTATACAAATTTGTAACTTGGTTTAAGAGCAATGATTTGCAATTAGAACAAATACTCACCGCGCACATGTCCGGTTCCGTCCTTTCACCATGCTCTGACCTCCTGCTCTGGTGGTAACTTTCTGTACATATGTACTGTATACAGTATACCATTGTACAGTGCAGTATATACTATATAGCATTTCTATTAATTTGTATTTGTGGATATTGTATTGTACTTTCTTATTAATAACCAGTACAGCACATTGCTTGTATTGTACCTCTCACACACCAACAATTGTATTGGAAGCTAATGTGCATTTTAATGTGTTTTATGTTTTTTACTGTACAGTATGTTGTATTAGAGTACTGTAATAATTTTATATAAATACAGTACATTATTTTGTATTACTGTAATAAGTTATATAAATACACTAAATATTTTTGGGTTGTGGAACGAATTACCTGTGTTTCAATTATTTCCTATGGGAAAATACGCTTTAATATAAAGAGTAACTTTGTTTAAGAGCGCACTCCCGGTACCAATTATGCTCGTAATCCAAGGTTCCACTGTATTAGTGGCATAAAGACACCAAAAAAAATCTGATCTTTGTAGAAGCTTGATAATTTATACAACTCCCAGTCCCATTTGGGCTTCAAATGAACATTTAGTCCTAAAAAGAAATTAGTGCCCATCATAGACAAGTGTTAAATACCCAACTCTATTTCACCCTACTCCCCCTGAATAAAATCAATAGAACGTAAAGAGGACCAAACAGCATGATTTTGCTTAAGTAAAGGCAGTGCCATACAGGCAGTAAGATACTGATTGCAGGCATGCCTGTTCTAGAAAGATACGATGCTTGGTTGCAGCAATATCTTTAAACAAAGTTGCAGAAATGGGTCGGGTCCTCATGGTAGCGTCCTCCTTGCTTGCTCCCTTTTCTTTATTTGAATATCATGCCGCCATTGTTGTTGGCGGTGCATGCAGATTGCCACAGTAATTCTGTCTTCATTAAAATGATGCCGGAGTCCGCGCCTGCGCGTACTGAGATCTCTGGCACCATTTTATTGAAGACACTGCGGTGAACACAGAGGCCTCAACGTGTGCACAGGGTTTTTTTTTTTTTACATCTGCACATTCCTCCCTGCCTCTCAGTCTTCACCAGTGTCTTCAATAAAATTGCGCCAGAGATTGCAGTACGCGCATGCACGTACTCTGGCGCCATTTTAATGAAGACAATTACTGTGGCAATGCGCATGCGTCACCAAAAGCCGTAATGGAGGCGTGATATTCAAATAAAGAAAAGGGGGAAGCCAGGAGGACACCGAAAGAGGACTTAACAGTGAGGACCCAACCCACAAAGGCCCGGGCCCTTGCACACATCACTCAAAGTGCACTGCATTTTTGCAACTTTGATTAAAGATATTTCTGCAACCAAGCATCCAATCTTTCTACAACAGGTATGCCTGGATTCAGCATCTTAAGGCCGCTTTACAAGCTGCAATCTCGCTAGTGTGCATACCCACCCCCATCGTTTGTGTGTCACAAGCAAATCGCTGCCGGTGGCGCACAAAATCGCGCGGACCCGTCACACTACTTACCAGCCTAGCGACGTGGCTGTGACCGGCGAACCGCCTCCTTTCTAAGGGGGCGGTTCGTTCGGCATCACAGCAATGTCACTAAGCGGCCGCCCAATAGAAGCGGAGGGGCGGAGATTAGCGGGACGAACATCTTTCCCACCACCTTCCTTCCTCATTGCCGGCGGCTGCAGGTAAGGTGACGTTCCTCGTTCCTGCGGTGTCACACATAGCGATGTGTGCTGCCGCAGGAATGACGAACTACATCGTGCCTTCACCAGCATCGATAATTGGGAATGGGGGGGGGGGATGTCACAGATTAGCGATTTTGCACGTTTTTTTGCGACGATTCAAAATCGCTCATAAATTTCACACGCAACGACATCGCTAACGCGGCCGGATGTGCGTCACAAATTCCGTGACCCCAATGACATTGCCTTAGCGATGTCGTAGCGTGTAAAGCGGCCTTCAGTGTCAGTATGGCACTGCCTTTAGTTCCTATCACAAAATCCTAGTGGTTGGTTCTCTTTAACCAGGCCACCAAACAAACGTATAGTGAAGATGAAGAATTGTCTTCTGAAAAATAAAATGAAATATCCTCTATCGAGAGGCGCTGGGATAAAGTACAACTGCCTCGAAAATGACAATGTAGAATCAAGAGGATCACTCCAACACAACAGATTTTATATTTTTGTACATTTTAGAATCAATTTTATACATAAGCTGTAAAGCTACAGCCCTACACAGTGGAAATGGTCATTAGCCAGCAGCTTTAAAAGGGGAATCTGGCAAAAGTTTTTTTCAATCTAACATGACAGCAGCAGAATATAGAAACAGGGATCCTGAGTGCAGCAATGTGTCGCTTACTGGGATGCTTCCTATAGTTTTAAAATAATTGTCCTAAGACAATAGTAAGCGCTTGGCCCAAATTACTTTCTTATAATTCTGCAGCTGGTTTTAAGGCAAAAACTTCCCCAAAAAAATTGCCTAAAAAGAAAGTGATATAGATTAGAGATTTTTTCTTTTTATAAAATCTCACAAACCAGCGCTGAATAATAGTGAAAGTTATTTTATTACTATCCTTATTCCTAGTCCTTAACAAAATGCACAAGAATTAACCCTACAAGTAGGTTACAAGGGACAAACCACATATAACTTGTAGGTACAGTAACATCTAAAAGATCATGGGGCCCCGGCCGGTGGCAACCACAATCTGATAAAAAATTAATATCTTTAATCCAAATATAAAAAGATGATTCTCTCAAGAAATTTTAGTTCAATAACTGCAAAACAGCATTTACAAGGAAGCACTGTAACAGTGCCAGCCCGTATATTCGAGCGATCTTCTTGCTTCAAGGTACCTGCACAGAGGTTAAGTCTTTACCGCTTGTTAAACTCTCACTGACAGCCACGCTGCACTTATTCACGATCCCTGGTTGTGACTAGGTGTACCGCGCTCCTGGCAGGGAGTCTAGCGGTAATTGAATCAGTGCGCCGGGGGCCCGTTACAGATCCCCAGTGTAAGTTACCTGACACCGATGTTAACCAGAGGGACTCCGTGATATGTGGTCCTTGCGTGGTGTGGTTTTTTCTCCTGTCTGGAGAGGATAAGTTTGGTGCTAGGTTCCTGTGCACAAGATCTTCAAATCCAAGAAGCAGGAAGCCAACAAAACGCTGTATACTCCTGGATTGTAGATTTCTCCGTATAACTGCTTGGGCGTTCACCTGCTAAGGAACTGACAGGTCCCGCAGTCAGTCAAGGGCAATCAGACAGTTACGTCTACTTCGCAAACAATGAACTGAGCACGATCCGACGCGCGTTTCGGGGGCGTTACCGGTCCCCTTCCTCAAGGATAGCTCAGTTACTCCTTTGGATACTATTTATAGTTAAAATATAACTGCGATATTCCGCAGGTAACAATGCGACAAACACAAAAATATGCATAACAGCACACATAAAATTCATATATAAACCGTACTAAATCCATATTTAGTGCAGAGATTTTTTGGAAAGATTTTTTTGGGAAAGACCTTATTATAATAAACCTTTATGAAGGTATAAATATTTAGTTGACCAAAAATTCTAGAATTAACAATTTCTACCCATAGTTCATAAAAAACCCCTAAGATGAGGTGTATACAGCCACATATAGATACTAAGAAAGAAGGGAATTTTGTTTACTTACCGTAAATTCCTTTTCTTCTAGCTCCAATTGGGAGACCCAGACAATTGGGTGTATAGCTATTGCCTCTGGAGGCCACACAAAGTATTACACTTAAAAGTGTAAGGCCCCTCCCCTTCTGGCTATACACCCCCAGTGGGATCACTGGCTCACCAGTTTTAGTGCCAAAGCAAGAAGGAGGAAAGCCAATAACTGGTTTAAAGACCAATTCAATCCGAGGAAACATCGGAGAACTGAACCATACCACATGAACAACATGTGTACCCGAAAAAACAGAAAAACCCCGAGAAAACAGGGCGGGTGCTGGGTCTCCCAATTGGAGCTAGAAGAAAAGGAATTTACGGTAAGTAAACAAAATTCCCTTCTACTTTGTCGCTCCATTGGGAGACCCAGACAATTGGGATGTCCAAAAGCAATCCCTGGGTGGGTAAAAGAATACCTCATGATAGGGCCGTCAAACGGCCCTCTCCTACAGGTGGCCAACCGCCGCCTGAATGACTTATCTACCTAGGCTGGCGTCTGCCGAAGCGTAGGTATGCATCTGATAATGCTTGGTAAAAGTAAGTAGACTCGACCAGGTGGGTGCCTGACACACCTGCTGAGCCGTAGCCTGGTGCCGTAATGCCCAGGATGCACCCACGGCTCTGGTAGAATGGGCCTTCGGCCTTGAGAGAACCAGAAGCCCAGTAGAACTGTAGGTTTCAAGAATTGGTTCCTCGAGCCCCCGAGCAAGGGTGGATCTGGAAGCTTGCGACTGTTTACGCCGACCAGCGACAAGGACAAAGAGTGCATCCGGGTGGCGCAGGAGCGCCATGCGGGAAGTAGAACCTGAGTGCTCTCACCAGAACCAACAGATGCAAATCTTTCTGAAATTGATGGACTGGACGAGGACACAAAGAAGGTGAGGTGATATCCTGATTGATATGAAAATGGGATACCACCTTAGGGAGAAATTCCGGAACCGGACGCAGAACTACCCTGTCCTGGTGAAGGACCAGGAAGGGAGTTTGTATGAGAGCGTTGCTAGCTCGGAAACTCTCCTAAGAGACGAGACCGTTACTAGAAGGCCACTTCCCGTGAAAAACGGGAAGGGAGACATCCTTCAAAGGCTCGAAAGGCGGCATCTGGAGAGCAATTAGAACCTTGTTCAGATCTCAGGGCTCTAACGGCCGCTTGTACGGAGTGCTGAGAAGACAAACTCCCCGTAGGAACGTGCGTACCTGAGGAAGTCGTCGTTTCTGAAAAAATACAGATAGCGCTGAGACTTGTCCCTAAAGGGAACTGAGCGACAACCCATTTTCCTACCTAGATTGCAGGAAGGAAGGAAACATAGACGATGCAACCGGCCAGGGAGAAACACCCTGCGCCGAGCACCGAGATAAGAACATCTTCCACGTCCTGTGGTCAATCTTGGCGGACGTTGGTATGCTAGCCTGTCTCATGGTGGCAACCACGTCCTGAGGTAATCCTGACGACACTAGGTTCCAGGACTCAATGCCACACCATCCGGTTGAGGGCCGTAGAATCCAAATGGAAGAATGGCCCTTGAGACAGCCAGTCTGATTGGTCTGGTAGTGCCCCCGGTTAGCCTACCGTGAGGCACCACAGAACCGAGTACCACAACATCCCCGGCCAATTTGTAGCGACGAGGATGGCGCGGCCGCAGTCGGTCTTGATCTAGCGCAGTACTCTGGGCAACAATGCCAGAGATGGCACCTAAGGTAGCTGGAACTGCGACCAATGCTGAACTAAGGCGTTTGCCGCCAGAGCTCGATGATTGTGAAACCGTGCCATGAAGCTGGCACATTGTTGTTGTGCCGTGACGCCATTAGATCGACGTCCGGCCTCTGTCAGCGGCGCCAGATCTCCTGAAACCCATCCGGGTGAGGAGACCATACTCTTTCGGCCACACCTCAGCGACTTAGGAAGTCAGCTTCCTAGTTTCCACACTTGGGATGTGAATTGTGGATATGGTGGATGCCGTGTCTTCCACCCACATCAGAACCTGCCGGACTTCCTGGAAGGCTTGCCGGTTGCGCGTTCTTCCTTGGTGGTTGATGTATGCCACCGCTGTGGAGCTGTCCGACTGAAGTCGGATATGCTTGCTTTCCAGCCGCTGTTGGAAGGATTGTAGGGCAAGATACACTGCTCTGTGTTCAAGAACATTGATCTGAAGAGTGGACTCTTGCTGAGTCCACGTACCCTGAGCGCTGTAGTGGAGAAAAACTGCTCCCCACCCTGATAGACTCGCGTCTGTCGTAACTATCGCCCAGGACGGGGATAGGAAGGACCTTCTTTTTGACCAAGAGGTGAGAAGAAGCCACCACCGTAGAGATTCCTTGGCCGCCTGAGAAGAACGACGACTCTGTTGAGGGACGTCGACTCCTCGTCCCATTGGCGGAGAATGTCCCATTGTAGTGGACGCAGTAAAACTGCGCGAAAGGAACTGCCTCCATTGCTACCATCTTACGTAGGAAGTGCATGAGGCGTGTCAATGTGTGCGACTGGTTCTTAAAGAAGAGCTTGCAGCCCGTAGTGAATGCTGTTTGTCTAGCGGCAGCTTCACTATCGCTGAGAGAGTAAGAAACTCTATGCCTAGATATGTTATCGATAGGGTCGGGGTCGGGGTCGGATCTGACTTTAAAAAGTTGATGATCCACCCAAAACTCTAGAGAGTCTCCAGCGCAACGTTCGGGCAGTGTTGGCATGTTTCCTAAGAGAGTGCCTTGACAAGTAGATCGTCTAAATACGGGACCACAGAGTGACCCTGAGAGTGCAGGACTGTGACTACTGCTGCCCTGACTTTGGCGAAGACCAGTTGGACTGTCGCCAGCCGGAAGGTAGAGCTACGAACAGAGGGTGTTCGTCTCCTATAACGAAGCGTAGAAACGCTAGTGCTCTGGATCAATCGGCACGTGTGGATAAGCATCCTTGATGCCTAATGATGCTAGGAAATATCCTTGGGACCTTGAGGCGATGACATGGCGGAGGGATTCCATCCGGAACCGCCTGGTGTCCACGAGCTTGCTGAGCATTTTTAGATCCAGAACGGGACGGAACGGCCCGTTGTTATAGGTACCGCAAAGAATTTGGGGTAAAAACCGTGACCTTGTTCCTGAAGAGGAACGGGGGTCATCACTCTTTCTGCCTATAGAGTGCACCCTGTTTGCAGAAGAGCAGCGGCCCGGCCGGGAGGTGGAGAAATTCTGAAGAATCGAGTTGGAGGACGAGAAGTGAGCTCTATCCTGTACCCGTGAGACAGAATGTCTCACACTCAATGGTCATTGACCTATGGCAGCTAAATATCGCCAAGGCGGGAGAGCCTGCTACCGACCGAGGCCGCAAGTCATGAGGAAGCCGCCTTGGAAGCGGGTTTTCCGACTGTCGCTTTTTTGGGCGAGACTGAGCCCGCTAAGAATCTTAGCTCCTCTGATCCTCTTGAGTCCACCTTGGACGAGGAAAAATGGGACCTGCCCGAGCCTCGAAAAGGCCGAAAACCCCGACTGCCTCTTGCTCTGTTGGGGTTTGTTGTGTCCGGGCTGAGGAAAGGATGAATCCTTACCCCTGGACTGTTTGATGGTTACATCCAACGCTCACCAAACAGTCGGTCAGCAGAAAAAGGCAACTGGTTAGGCAACCTTTTTTGGAAGCAGAATCTGCCTTCCATTCACTTAACGAGCAGACCAGGCTCTGCTTAAAAACACGGAGTAGCGGAGGCTACCGCCGCACGGTTCGCAGAGTCCAGGACAACCTGAATCGCGTAAGAAACAAATGCAGACATTTGAGAGGTTAAGGATGCCACCTGCGGCACAGATGTACGTGTAACCGTGTCAATCTGTGTAAGACAAGCTGAAATAGCTTGGAGTGCCCCAAGGGAGAGAATGCCGGAGCCAACGGTGCGCCGACAGCCTCATAGATGGCTTTCGACCAGAGATCTATCTGTCTGTCAGTGGCATCTTTGAGTTTGCAGTTCCATCTCCCACTGCAACTATGGATCTAGCTACAAGCCTGGAGATTGGAGGATGCCGCTCGGGACATTGGGTCCAGTCCTTGACCAAGTCAGGGGACAGGGATAGCGTGTATCCTAAGCCGTTTGGAGAAGCGCATATCTGGATAAGCGTGGTGTTCCTGGACTGCCTCTCTGAAGGCAGAGTGGTCCAGAAAAATACGTGAAGCTGACTCCTCCACTGGAGGAGTTGTGAGAAATAACCCACATTCTATAGATGGACGCTATAAGATTATTTACTATGGCGTCACAATCAGGTGTATCCAGATTGAGAGCGGTCTCAGGATCAGAATCCTGAGCCGCTACTTCCGCCTCATTACACAGCGAGTCCTTCTGTTAGGACCCTGATGAAACCGAGGCCGCTCATAGCGAGCCCACTTAGGCTGTCTGGGACTGACGTCCGTGCAGAGCCGTGACTCTGGGATGCGTGTGACATTCCCGGAGCTGTTAGTTATTCACACTGAGGGGGGCCATGGATCAATGATTCAACAGTGCCCATATTGTGAGAGACATGTCCGGACTGCTAGGCTTCTAGTATCATAGCCATAGTCTCAGAAAAACTGTCAGTAAATACTGCAGACACCGTCCTCATCCCCTGGCCATTAGTGCATACAATGGGAGTCTATGTACCTGCCGGCCGTATAGCCGTACATGCTGTACCAGCTGTATAGAAAAACATGTGGTTCTGCACCTTTGTTTTACACAGAGAATATGCTGATAACTCCTCCGCATAATCCAGGAGGGTATATACAACGTGCGACCAAACAGTGCAATGTATATAGTACAAGCATATCTATAAGTGCAATTCTGCACTAGTGGGGTTAGCACCACAGGTGCTGCTTAACGCCTGTTACAGCGATTGTGTGACTATCAGAATGCCAGGGTCTTCCACACTTGTCTCTGTATCGTACAGAAACTGACACTAATGGCTGCCGGTGTCCTTGTAGAGAAGGAAGCCGTGGGCGTGCCTGAGAAAGTGCGGGAATCCGGATTCACAGTGCACACAGTGAGAGGGGTGGAGTATGCAAAACATACTCCAGCTCTCAGCTCTGCTCTATGCAGCGTCACGCCCCTACCCTGACTGTCAGGGCTGTGGGCGGTAACGAAGGGAGACTAGGCCCAGAAGCCGGGGACTCGAGTTAACAGCGCGGCCGCCGTAAAAGCGCGGGCCGCGCTGAAGTCCCCGGCGCACCACAAGTGCCAGCCGCGCCGCAGTCCCAGCGGCCGGCGCGACCGCCCTAGAAGTGGCCAGCGTCCCGCCCCTCTCCTGACTGGCAGGTCTGGGGGCGGGAACGAACTAAAGCAGGCCGCAAAAGCCGGGGACTCGAGTTATCAGCGCGGCCGCCGTAAAAGCGCGGGCCGCGCTGAAGTCCCCGGCGCACTACAAGTGCCAGCCGCGCCGCTGTTCCAGCGGCCGGCGCGCCCGAGTCCTAGACGTGGGCAGCGTCCCGCCCCTCTCCTGACTGGCAGGTCTGGGGGCGGGAACGAACGGAAGCAGGCCGCAAAAGCCGGGGACTGTAGTTATCAGCGCGGCCGCCGTAAAAGCGCAGGCCGCGCTGAAGTCCCCGGCGCACTACAAGTGCCAGCCGTGCCGCAGTCCCAGCGGCCGGCGCGGCCGAGTCCCATAAGTGTGCCTGCTTCAGCTAAGCTGAATGAGGCTATGGCACAGTCGCCGCAGCGCTGATGTCCCCCGGCGCACTACAACACCCAGCATGCTGCGGTGTGAGCGCCAAATGCACGGGGACACAGAGTACCTTGAGGAAGCAGGGCCATGTCCCTGATGTACTCCGCTCCATCCAGCATCTTCTCCAGGGGCTGTAGATGGAGCACGGTCTCAGTGCCTGGAGACCGGTAAATCCCACTTCACCCAGAGCCCTGTAAAAAGGGATGGGGAAGGAATCAGCATGTGGGCTCCTGCCGCCGTACCCGCAATGGGTACCTCAACCTTACAAACACCTCCGACATACAGTGGGGTGAGAAGGGAGCATGCTGGGGACACTATATGTGTCCTCTTTTCTTCCATCCGACATAGTCAGCAGCTGCTGCTGACTAAAAAGTGGAGCTATGCGTGGATGTGTTGCCTCCTTCGCACAAAGCACAAAACTGGTGAGCCAGTGATCCCACTGGGGGTGTATAGCCAGAAGGGGAGGGGCCTTACACTTTTAAGTGTAATACTTTGTGTGGCCTCCAGAGGCAATAGCTATACACCCAATTGTCTGGGTCTCCCAATGGAGCGACAAAGAAAATATAATAAATATATTTATATGTCTTATATAAAAACAATATGGGGATAAAACAAAATATGAAATTGTAATATATTTTTTTATCCTCTTTTTTTATCCCCATATTGTTTTTATATAAGACATATAAATATATTTATTATATTTTTCTTAGTATCTATATGTGGCTGTATACACCTCATCTTAGGGTTTTTTTTTTATGAACTATGGGTAGAAAATGTTAATTCTAGAATTTTTGGTCAACTAAATATTTATACCTTCATAAAGGTTTATTATAATAAGGTCTTTCCCAAAAAAATCTTTCCAAAAAATCTCTGCAATAAATATGGATTTAGTATGGTTTATGTATGAATTTTGTGTGGTTTTATGCATATTTTTGTGTTTAATTGTCGCATTGTTACCTGCGGAATATCGCAGTTATATTTTAACTATAAATAGTATCCAAAGGAGTAACTGAGCTATCCTTGAGGAAGGGGACCGGTAATGCCCCCGAAATGCACGTCAGATCGTGCTCAGTTCATTGTTTGCAAAGTAGACGTAACTGTCTGATTGCCCTTGACTGACTGCGGGACCTGTCAGTTCCTTAGCAGGTGAACGCCCAAGCAGTTATACGGAGAAATCTACAATCCAGGAGTATACAGCCCTTTGTAATATTCAACAACGTTTTGTTGGCTTCCTGCTTCTTGGATTTGAAGATCTTGTGCACAGGAACCTAGCACCAAACTTATCCTCTCCAGACAGGAGAAAAAAACGCACCACGCAAGGACCACATATCACGGAGTCCCTCTGGTTAACATCGGTGTCAGGTAACTTACACTGGGGATCTGTAACGGGCCCCCGGCGCACTGATTCAATTACCGCTAGACTCCCTGCCAGGAGCGCGGTACACCTAGTCACAACCAGGGATCGTGAATAAGTGCAGCGTGGCTGTCAGTGAGAGTTTAACAAGCGGTAAAGACTTAACCTCTGTGCAGGTACCTTTAAGCAAGAAGATCGCTCGAATATACGGGCTGGCACTGTTACAGTGCTTCCTTGTAAAAGCTGTTTTGCAGTTATTGAACTAAAATTTCTTGAGAGAATCATCTTTTTATATTTGGATTAAAGATATTAATTTTTTATCAGATCGTGGTTGCTACTGGCCGGGGCCCCATGATCTTTTAGATGTTACTGTACCTACAAGTTATATGTGGTTTGTCCCTTGTAACCTACTTGTAGGGTTAATTCTTGTGCATTTTGTTAAGGACTAGGAATAAGGATAGTAATAAAATAACTTTCACTATTATTCAGCGCTGGTTTGTGAGATTTTATAAAAAGAAAATAATCTCTAATCTATATCACTTCCTATAGTTTTGATAAAATCAGTTTCATCAGCTGGGGATCATTAGATGACTAGTAAACTTGCTGACATGAAGTCCTCCATATTCATAAGCTTGTTTTAAACCCAGTCCCCAAAACATATTGCTCGTTTTCTGCCTATGCAAAGGATACCAGAAAGCTGACAAGTGGTTTGGGCAGGGTTGGAGAGAGCTCAGTATTCAGAGAACTGGTTGATCTGTAGCAGGTAAAAGCATGGTTTTAGAGAATCTGCAGTTAGCAGCCCAGTAAGTGATGTATAATAGGGTCTCAGTCCCTATATCTGCTCTCAGAGGATATAGGAAAAACCTGGTGGCAGATTCCCTTAATATGTTTTAGCCTGAGCTAAATTTCAGCAGTCACGAAGTAACATCAGATTGTGAGTAATGCCCATAGCCAGTAAGTGATTTTCATACCAAACTGTGCAGTGAGAAGCGCTTCAGAACCTAGTCGGCATGTTACTGCTTATGCAATCACATTCTGGACCTTTTATACAACTCTTGATTACGCCATCCATAGTTTTTATGGGCTCATATCTTAGATCCACATTTCTGATTTTAACCTTTGATATATATTTACGTCAAAGGTAGTGTCCCTGTCTTTGATGCGGGATCACACCCTGAGCCTGCATCTTTTCCTGCATATGGCAGCTGATCTGATCAGCTGCCATGTGCCTCTAAAAGCCGCAGATGATCGGAGATCTGCCTGCGACTGTTAACCAGTTAAATCTGTCAACCTCTGACTGGGAGCGTCATACCTCGCTTCCATCTGTGTACCCGTCACATGATCACGGGGTGCCTATGGATTATCTTGACAGCCAGGGGTCAGGTGATGAATAGAGAAGAGTGAACCCCAGGTTCAGTGTTCATACTAAACACAGACTCTTCACAAAAAAAAAAAAACAACAGAGTTTGGGTTTGGCGTTCGGGTGCTTTACGTATGCATGAACATCGCTGTGCTCTGGTTCGCTTGGTGCTCAGCCCAGTGTGAGACGCTTGCAGTGTTTGATCGGTTCACACTGGGGGGTGGGGGGGGGGGTAACAACAGCATGACTGGATGTAGTGTGACCAGAACTGCCCAATTAGTGACTTCTTCAGGTTTAGGTCACGTCCGTGTCCCAAACGGAACTTAAGTCTGGCTGAACCCGCTGAAGCGAACTTCCACGGGTCCGCTCATCTCTAGCGATGACCCAAGTCTGTCATCCCGATCCTCCTGGGAACACTGTCTGCGAGCTGGCGTTCATAGCAGATCACCATTTCAGCTGTACAAAGCAGTGCTGATGCTCTGTACAACACAAGCAATCAGATGATCACAACTTCGAGTCCCCTAAAAGTTTTTAGAAATATGAAAAGAAATTAAATAAAAAACAAAAAAAAAAAAACAAACAAAAAAAAAAAGTACACATCATCCCCCTTTTGCCCCACTGAAAATAAAACAATAACAAATATACATATTTGGTATCACGGTGTTCACAAATGTCTGATCTATCAAAATATAAAATTAAATTAATCCCATTAGCAAACCTTAAAAAAGGTAAAAAATTTTAAACACCATAATTATATTTTTTTTTTTTGGTGGCTGCAACATTGCAATAAGAGGAGATAAAAACATCACATTTACCCAAAATTGGTATCAGTAAAACGTCAGCTTAGGGTACAAAATAAGCCAACATTTAGCCCCAGATCCCGAAAAATAATGGTGTCAAAAGCGAAATTTTTTTTTTTTTTTTTTACAAACGTCTGAATTTATTTTCATTGAATAATCTAAAAGAAAACTATTCATATTTGGTATCTATGAACTCGTACTGACCTGGAGAATTAAACTGCCTAGTCGGTTTTACCATATAATGACCATGGTAAATAATAAAAACAAAAAAAAAAAAAAAAAAACAACAATATCGTGAAATTACTTTTTTTGGAAATTTCACTTCACTTGGGATTTTTTTTTCCTGTTTCCCAGTATACTATGGGGGAAAAAAATGGTGTCATTCAAAAATACCAACAAAAAACAAGCCCTCATATGGCTATATTGACGGAAAAATAATCAGAAAAAGTTATGGCTCTTGGTAGAAGGGGAGTAAAAATGAAAAAAAGTGGACAATGGAAAGTCATGAAGTGGTTGAACATTTTTCTCTGATTAATAGACATGCTATAATACAGTATATTATGGAGGTATTCACCTAGAGGCATCACACAGAAAGCAGTACAAGTCACTCATCTCTGAGGCCTCATTCAATATGGTACTTTATTGTACCTCTACATCTAATTTCAGTTTTCTGTTCGATTTTACATGGATCCAACAGGAAAAAAAAATTTGTGCCATAATCCATCAGCTATAAGTGAACGGAGTAATGGGCCATCCTACAGGGAAGACCTTGAGGTTTGTCATCCAAACACAAAACCAAGTATTCAATAGTAGGTACTTTCACACTAACCTCAGACATTGGTGTCCCCCAAAAGTCATTTTGGAAAAGCTTCTTTATGGGTGTTGAAGGATGCAAGTCTTTATTATCCAGAATTGCAGACACATCATCAAATACAAATCCGCAGAAGAGACTGTTCCAATAACACAGCACTACAACGCACATCAAAACTCCTATTTCTTTTAGGGTAACTTCGGCCATCTTCTTAAGACCTTTCTTGGGACCTAAGTCACTAAAAAAAGACATAAAAGAATCTTCACATACTGGAAAACGTCCGATAACATAAGAGAATATCAAACTTAACCCTAAACAAATAAGAAAGTCAGTTTGGTGTAATGAAGCAAACCGCAGTGATTAGTAAAGGCCCCGTTACACGCAACGACCTTGCTAACGAGATATCGCTGGGGTCACGGAATTCGTGACGCACATCTGGCCTGGTTAGCGACGTTGTTGCGTGTGACACGTACGAACGACCGCTAACGATCAAAAATACTCACCTAATCGTTGACACGTCGTTCTAATCCCAAATATGGTTGCTGGTGCTGGACGCAGGTTGTTCGTTGTTCCTGAGGCAGCACACATCGCTACGTGTGACACCCCAGGAACGACGAATAACACCTTACTTGCGGCCTCTGGCAACAAGGTGGGCGTCACTTTGTTTCGGCTGCTCTCCGCCCCTCCGCTTCTAATGGATGCCTGCCGTGTGACATCGCTGTGACGCCGCACGAGCCGCTCCCTTAGAAAGGAGGCGGTTCGCTGGCCACAGCAACGTCGCAGGGAAGGCAAGTCTGTGTGATGGGTCCTAACGATATTGTGCGCCACGGGCAGCGATTTGCCCGTGATGCACAACCGACGGGGGCGGGTGCTTTCACCAGCAACATCGCTAGCGATGTCGCTGCGTGTAAAGCCCCCTTAACTAGGAAAAATAATAGTAAGGCTATATGTGCACTGAGCGGTTTTAGCACTTTTTTTGGTGCGTTTTTAAGCTCAAAACTGCTTCCCCAGAAAGTCTATGACTTTTCATTTTTGCTGTCCGCACACTTTTTTTTAGCTGCGTTTTTGAGTTAAAAAAAAAAATGGACACGTCAATTCTTTCCTACGTTTTACTGCGTTTTTCACCCATGCAATGCATTGGAAAAACACGGAAAAACGCAGTCATCAAATCGCAGCAAAAAACACTGCAAGCCAAATGGCGCAACGTCACATGCGTTTTTTCTGGTGCGTTTTTGCGAGACCAAAAACGCAGCATCTAAAAAAAATGCTGTGTGCTCACATAGCCTTACATGCTGTATATTTCACCATGACCATTACTTCAGCATAATCCAGGAGGTAACATGTGAGGCAAATTAGGAATGAAGGTTTTTACGGAACAGGAAATAATGGAATAGGCCAGTTCCCAGCAGAGCGAATAACAGAAATAGAATGGAACTGTGGTGCTCCCAAGGAACAATGCCGCAGTTACTGTAGCTGGCACAGCAGGACCATCCTCTCCCGGACCTGCCCGATATCCTACGTCAGGTGGGCCTCCAGAACACAGACAATACACATTTTCTATTTCATAGATCACAAAATATATTCTTGATCGCTGTATGCACACAGGGGGCTCTCATGTCCCATGTCCATGTTCATACAATAATTCTGGAGTAACACGCCTGAATAAGTGGCAGTACTTTTGAACAATATTGTGAATTTTGGCGTTTTCACACCAGTTTCAGCCACCTATGTCAATATGGGCAGAGCATGGGTGGGATGGGATGTAGCTACACCCACCCATCACATTCATGAAACGTATCACCACTCTCTGATCACAAGGCCACTTCTGTACATCTCTGGCAGAGGCGCACGCTAGGTAACGAATTAAGACTGAAGAGTCCGTTCATTTGTCTTTTCTTAATAAATTTGTGTGATGTTCTCCTGTTATAAATACCAAAGCTATGGAGAATTCAGTGTGACTGTAACTAGTCAAGCAAATGTAAATATTCTCTACTCCCCCAATTTCTCAGTGCTGGCGTCAGCGATAATAAATCTGACCTGAATTTACACTACTCCGCCCCCCCCATACTCCCTCCCACCTCTCAGCATGCCCTGGGACGTGGGTGGGTGGCGAGAGCAGTGGATATGCAAATTGTATTTACATACACTTGGCTAGGGTGCAGATACTGAATTCTCAAGAGCATACAGCAAGATAACAGGAGAAGCTGCAGCTATAAAAGTTACTGATTCTAAGGCTTTGTGCGCATGCTGCATTTTTTGCCACGTTGTCTGGACCAGAATCCGACTCAAAGAGGTAGGAGCAAGCGCTTCATACTTACCGATCACCGTTGCGGCTCTCACACTGTTCCTGCAGCCTCTCATTCTTCTTCCCAGGCTGCTCATTAGGCTCATACATATTCACTGCCTCCCAAACCCACCGGCATCTGTGATTGGTTGCAGTCAGACTAGCCCCCACGCTGAGTGACAGCTGTCTGACTGCAACCAATCACACTAGAAAAATTGCCGGCACTTTCTAATCTCAGTCTGAACCGGTGCATACTGAACATGGCATACAATATTCAAAATAGCAGTTGCACTCAAGTAAAGGGAAGGAGAAAAACAAGAATGTAGATTGTGAATATTGAAATGTGCATACGCATTACTGCTAAGAAAACATGAAAAATGTTTTGAATATTTTTTTTTAAAAATCAGCTACTTAGCAAATAAAGGTGGCCAAATGTATGTGTGCCCTGATACCAACGCCAAGGTGTAACTGTTATCTGGGTCCTACTCTAAATGCTATGCCTCTCTTTTCCAAACTGAACTATTATATGGGCAAGTATAACAAGCAAAAGGAAAATGAAAAAACACCTGAAGTAACTGGGAGGAGTGCACAGACAAAGGACATATAATAGTTCAGTTTGAACAAGAGGCATAGCATTTAGAGTAAGACCTAGAGGAGAGTTACACCTTGGCGTTGGTATCTTGGCACAGATAAATTTGGCCACCTTTATTTGCTAAGTAAATCAGATTTTTCAAAAAATATTTTCAACATTTTTTCATGTTTTGTTAGCAGTAATGCGTATTCAAATTCCAATATTCACAATCTACATTCTTGTTTGTTTTTCTCCTTCCCTTTACTTGAGGGCAACTGCTATTTTTGAATATTGCAACCAATCACAGACGCCGGTGGGCAGGTCTATATCATACAGTAAAATATATAAATAAATAAAAAAAATTGGCTTAGGATCCCCCATATCATGATACCAGCACAGGTAAAGCCCAACAGCTGGGGGCTGGTATTCTCAGGCTGTGGATACCCATGCCTAAAATTGTCAGCCTGCAACCTCTGGAATTGCCGCATCCATTAGATGCGACAGTCCCAGCCCTTTACCGGCTCTTCCAGATTGCCCTGGCGTGGTGTTAATCAGGGTAATAATGAGTTAAGGGCAGCTCATAGCAGCCACTAAGCCCTAGATTAGTGATGACAGGCATCTATGAAACACCCCCTCATCACTACTCTGTAAGTGAAAGTAAATAAACACAAACACCCCAAAAATCCGTTATTTGAAATAAAAGATAAAAACACCCTTTCACCCCTTTATTAACCCTAAAAAGACATGTGCATGACTGCCCACTGTGAGCTCCACGCAGCAAGTGACGTAAGCCGCGCGGTGTCGTCACTCAGGTTAGCCGTGGCCACAGCTTTAGTCCTCCATCTGTAACCAAACATCATGAGTGACGTCCCTCTGATCGTGCGGCTCACTTCAGTCACTCGGGTGATTTGCTGTCACAGGTGGAGGACTCCAGCTGTTGCTAATCTGAGTGACGTCACTGATGATTGCGTGGCTCACTTCAGTTGATGCGTGGAGGTAAAGATGTAGCAGTGCTTGAAGCATTGTGGGACCACGTGTGCATTACGTCGGACCTGAAGGGTGTTTTGGGGGTTAATAAAGTGGCGAAAGAGGGTGCTTTTTTGTTCTATTTCAAATAAAGTGATTGTGTTTATTTACTATCACTTATAGATTAGTGATTGGAGGGGGCGGGTAGTCTCAGACACCTACTATCACTAATCTAGGACTTAGTGGCAGCTGTGGGATGCCATTAACTCCTTATTTCCCCAATTGCCAATTCTGGAGCGGCTGCAGGCTGCTACTGTTAGGCTGGAAAGGGCCAAATAACCATGCCCCTTCCCACCCTAATAATATCAGCCTCCAGTTGTACCTTGGCTGGTTTTAGAAAAATGGGGGGACTACACGTCATTTTTTTTAAAAAAAAATAAACAAATTTTTAAAAAGAAAAAAAAAAAAAAGCGTGGGATCCCCTCTATTTCTCATAACCAGCCAAGGTACAGCAGACAGCTGAGGGTTGCAGCCCACAGCTGCTGCTGTTCCTGTGCTGGATAAGAAAAATGGGGGGATAACACATTTACCAAAAAAAAAATTAAAAAACAGCTGACCAAGCTAGCTATCCCTCTATCACACTATTCTGTTATTTCTTTCTGTTCTTTATTATTATCTATTCTATTTATGTTTGTCTATTCTATATGTTCTATCAATAGATTTAACTTAAAAAACGCATTGGGCAAAATCACGGTAAAAACGTGACTAAACGCATTTGTTTTTGGATGCGGTTTTGCAACGTGCATTTTTTTGGGGCCAAAAACGTGAATCTTTGTGGGACAAAAAAAGCTGCAGTGTAAACACAAAGCCTAAAAAGGTCTGATTAAGCCCTATTTAAAGATGACATTAGCATTGTACTAGAAAATTACCTTTTAAGACAGCAGATTGTTCCTGTTGTGAATTAACCCTTTACAAGCAAAAATGTCCGCCACTTGGAAAGTAACCTTTTAGAAGGGACATGTTCTCATACATCATTAATAGGGCTGCATAATATGCAGCGACATCTTATTACATGGTTGATAAATAAATATTCAGTAGGTAGAAAGTTAAGGTTCTTGGTGAAAAAAAAATAAAAAAATGCTGAAAACCTTTGGAAAATGCAGATTCATTGTCCTTTGGGATGCACAGGTGAACTAGGTCATCATGTTAATTTTCAACAACAATAATTGAAATGGATACTCCCATTGCATACTGTGAAGCAGATAGTTGGTAAAACAACAAAAAGCCAAATACAGGGGTATCTCGCTTAACGAGTAACCCAGTTAGTAAGTATTTCGCTTAATGAGCAAAGCTTGATGTAAATTTGTAACTCACTTTACGAGCAATCTTTGCTGAACGAGCAAAATACTCACCACACACACTTCCGGTTCCTTACATCCACCGCGCTCTAACCCGCTCTTGCAGTACACACAAGCACACATATGCTCACCTTACCTTCTGTGCCATCGCCAGCCTCCTGGAACTTGCAATTTGCCGCTACAGTATGTGTATGGGTAACCATTGCGACCGATGCCGGAACTTCCGCTGCCAGCACGCTGATGTCAAAGGCAGGAGCTGCTTGCCTCTAATTGGCCAGTGCGCTGCCTTTGAGTAGCGGATGACAGCGGAAGTTCCTCCCTTGTCGCGATGGTTACCTGATACACATCCTGTACCGGCAAACTACAAGAACTGTGAGGCCGGCGAGGGAACAGAAGGTAAGGTGAGCATAATATGTGTACCTTCTGTTCCATCGCCGGCCTCATGATTCTTGTAGTTTGCCGGTACAGGATGTGTATCAGGTAACCATCACGACAAGGGAGGAACTTGGGCTGTCAGCCGCTACTCAAAGGCAGCGCACTGGCCAATCAGATGCAAGCAGCTCCTGCATTTGACTTCAGCGCTCTAGCAGCGGAAGCCCTGGGGCATCGGTCGCGATGGTTACCCGATCGACATCCTGTACTGGCGATCTACAAGAACCATGAGGCCGGCGATGGAACGGAAGGTAAGGCGAGCATAATGTGTGTGTGTTTGTGCATGTGTCAAATGGCACAATAGGGGACCAGGATGGGACAGTTAACAAGTTGTGGGACTAATTGTCTGCATTGCAATGATTTCCTATGGGAAATCTTGCTTTGCTGAACGAGTAACTTGGTTTACAAGCACACTCCCAGAACGGATTGTTCTCGTTAACCAAGGTTCTACTGTAATGTAAGATCTTACAGTAACGCCTCATTTATCTTTAAGGTACTGTAATCCCTTCCTTCCAGTTGGTAACACCCAGAGAAGAGACACTATATTAGACTTGTCCTCTAAACTCACGACCAGTTAGTTTAGCAACAATAACAAGAGGATAGAAATCCATAAAGGACAGATAAAGGGGTTTTCTGGGCCAAATAGAAAGCTAGCACAGGAGTCCAATATATGGAATAATAAAGCCTAAGCCACACGATGAGAAAATCGGTGCGAGTGGAGTGCAATAAAACATCGCATTCCACTCGGACCAATTCTAGCCTGTGTGTCAGCGCACATGAGCGATTATTTTCTCAGCCCTAATCGGACCGAGAAAACAATCGCAGCATGCCGCGACTGTAATGCGAGACTCTTTCTCTCGCACTTATTCAAGTGAATGGGGCGAGAAAAAAAAAAAAGAAAAATCGCACTGCACTCGCAGTACACCGTTGTACCACAAGTGCAGGGCGAGAATCGCAATAGCCGGCTACGGAGGAGAGAGGGAGATAAATCCCTCCCTCCCCTCCTCCGTGCCGGCCTGCCCCCCGCAGCTGAGGTCCACTCGCACAATCGGACCTCACTCGCATGGATACTAGCATGACACACGGATCCTGCTGTGCTGCCAGCGTGAGCTGAGTGTCATGCGAGCATCGCACTAGTGCCCCGTGTCGCCTCGGCCTAACAGTAAATATTCATTGTCAGGATTCTGCTCTGTTTCACAGCCCTGGTGACTGTCATGTGACCAGTCATAAGTGATTTGCTTGTGTGTGATCAGGTGCAGAAGGAAGAACCATTGGCACATGACCACAAACGTACATATCACATATGATCGGTGATGCGAGGACCACCAGGACTGTGAAACCGAGGGGAATGCCATCAGTGAGAATGTTAAATTCTCTTTGGATTCCCCCTGTTGCAGTTCACATCTAGTTTTCTTCATTAGCACAGTAAATAAGGATTTTCTGCATGGCTAGTTATATTACTCTAAATTTGGAATGGCCATCTTTGGCTCTTTCAGCAAAAACAGTAGTGTCCTATCTGAATTTCTATGGAAAAGCCTGGATAAAGATACTGTACATTGACATTCTTAGAAGGAACGCTTCTCATTCCTTTGGTGATCCTGAGAATGGTGTCTCTATAAAATTATCTATGATTGTGCGATAAGCACATGGGAGTTGAGGTTTATGTAAGATATAGTATGCCTTTTCAATTCTCCCTGTAAATATGTCGATCTGCAAGACTGCTAAGAAGGAAATCTGTCAGCAGGTTTTTGCTATGTAGTCTGAAGACAGAATGTGGCAGGGGCAGCGACTAATTTCAGGGATGTGTCACTGTGTGCGGTTTCAATACAATGAGTGTTTTATCACAAGGAGAGTATTACTGGCCCGACTAGGTACGGATATGAGACATGGTTCAATCATGTCCCCTCCTCTGATAAGCAGTGCAGTCAATATACAATGTGCACAAAATTGTGGTGTGGGCGGGGTTAGCTTTCTGAGCTTTGCTACATGTAAGAACTCTGATTGTATCACAACTGTAAACTAAGTGACTATGCTGGAATCAGGTTTTTCCTACATTATGCTGCTTTCAGATGAGGCAGAAAATACCTGCTGATAGATTCCCTTTAAGGGCAGAGCATTCAGCTTTTTTGAGCCCTTCAACTCTTAGGGTATGTGCGCACGTTGCTTTTTACCTGCTTTTTACCTGCTTTTTTGCTGCTTTTTCTTCTGCGCTGTTTAATGCCAAAATGGATGTGTTTTTCTATTCAAGCAAAGTCTATGGGAATTTGGGTTTCTTGTTCACACTATGTTGTTCAAAATGCTGCCTTTTTGTGGCAGAACTTTGGTCAAAAACTCAGCTTTTCAAAGAAGCAACATGTCAATTGTTTTTGCCATTTGGGTTTTGCACTGCAAAGCTGAGTTTTTGACCAAAGTTCTGCCACAAAAAGGCAGCATTTTGAACAACATAGTGTGAACAAGAAACCCAAATTCCCATAGACTTTGCTTGAATAGAAAAACACATCCATTTTGGCATTAAACAGCGCAGAAGAAAAAGCAGCAAAAAAGCAGGTAAAAAGCAGGTAAAAAGCAACGTGCGCACATACCCTTAGATTACATCTCCATGCTCTGTTTTCTTTGAAATCTAAGTGTTGATATTCAGTTAAAGAGTTATCCCGTTTGCAAGATCCTATCCCAATATGTAGTAGGAAAACAACAACAACATTAGCAAATCCCTCCAATTAGAAATGTAGTATTGTTCTCCTGATTTAGCCAGGTCTGTTAGCTCATGTGCAGGGCAATGCAGGACCTTAGGTATCCATGGTTATGAACACAAGCAACTAAGGTCCTGCAATGACTTGAACATAAGGTAAGCGACAGTGAATCAGGAGAACTATACTGCATTTCTAATTGGAGGTATTTGCGAATATAATAATTATTACACCTACTACATATTTGGAGATGGGAATACCCATTAAGTTCAGTTCCACTTCTCTCACGCAATGAATCACAGTAACGACTTGGTCATAGTCTACTAACCAGGTGTTCACTCTGCTACCTGTCCTCTAGCATGCCAAGAGTCTTGATGAAAAAAAGATATCTATTTTAACATCTTCAATGCAAGAAGTCAGGGTTTCTAGCCATGTATGTAACGGCTGTTTTCCAAACCACAATGTACACACCATTTGAGCCATCACTGGAGGTTCACCAATCACAAAAAATGCAGTGGGCAAAGTTTGGTCCGTTGTTTCCAGTGTAGAGTATAATACTAAAGGGATGGAGATACTGTACACAGCCCTTGACCGAAGGGGCGACAAACAAGAGCCCAATGGAGGTTTGGTCATCTGAAGTTGTTTCTAAAGTAATAGCAAAAAAGCAATGGTCAATTAAACCACCGGCTAGTTTCACACTTGCGTTGGACGGGATCCGTAGCATTGTGTTGTGTGACGGATGCAACGGATGCGTTGCATATAGTGTCACAACGCAATGCTACGGATCGTACAAAACAACGGAAAATGTTTTTTTTTTTCTTCTTCTTTACAGTTTACCGGCAGCCGACTATTGTGAACGATCAGCCGATCGCTCTCAATAGCCGGCGGCCGAGCGCTCAGCTGAGCGCTGTCACTTGCCGGCGGCCGGGCGCTCAGCTGAGCGCTGTCACTTGGGCGCTCAGCTGAGCGCTGTCACTTGGGCGCTCAGCTGAGCGCTGTCACTTGGGCGCTCAGCTGAGCGCTGTCACTTGGGCGCTCAGCTGAGCGCTGTCACTTGCCGGCGGCCAGGAATGCCGGCGGCCGGTCGCTCAGCTGAGCGCTGTCACATGCCGGCGGGCGGGCGCTCAGCTTTGGCCGCCGAGAGACAACAAAAATAAAAAGTTTGTGATTTAAAAAAAAAAAAAAAAGGAAAAAGCATGCGCAATGAAGTCCTACGGATTGCGCTGCTCAAAAAAAGTTACATGCTGCGTTCCTTCCGCCCGACGCAGCGTCAAAATAACGACGCTGCGTCGTCCAGCGGATGCAACACAGACACTTGCGTTACAGTGCGTCATCCATACAAGTCTATGGAGAATAGCGCAGTGCGTTAACGGACTGCGCTATTCTCCATAGTGACGGAATGCGCTGAACGCAAGTGTGAAAGTAGCCTTAACTGCATTAAGATGTTGTTTAAGGGGGAGTCATCTAATATGTGGGTCAGGTTTTGCTAGTTATTCCTACCCATCTGCCTGTTCTTCCGCCCCCTGTAATAACAGAAACAGGGGGAGGAAGGACAGTCAGGGGCGGGAATAACTAGCAACACCTGACCCACATATTAGATATTCCATTGCACCTCTCATCAAGTAACAGTGCGTTTCACAAAATTTGCTTGCCTATATTTCAGAAAGTATACATCCAATCTCACAACTACAGGTATGTATAGAATCAGCCTGATAGTGCCAGTGTAGCACTGGATTTAGGTTATATAGGAAAATCCTGGTGGTTGGTCCTCTTTAAACAAGAGGTCATTTTCTGATAATAGTTGCTTTTTAACCTGGGGCTAACCAGCCACTAAACAATGCAGCTTAATGGAAGCTAATTGGATCACATTGTGACCCACAAGAAAGGTGTAGAAAGTCAGAATTATTTGGAATTTGTTGCAGTACATTGCAAAGTAGCACCAGCCCAGGACATGAACCCAGTGCCTGCCCCCCGAGGACACAGGCCCAGTACCACCACCTTGCTATCACGAGGCCACTACCGCCCCCCCCTCTGTCCCCCGAGGACACGAGCCCAGTACCGCCCCCCCGCTGTCCCCCGAGGACACGGGCCCAGTACCGCCGCCCCTTTGCTATCACGAGGCCACTACCGCCCCCCCCCTCTGTCCCCCGAGGACACGAGCCCAGTACCGCCCCCCCCCCTCTGTCGCCCGAGGACACGAGCCCAGTACCGCCCCCCCCCCTCTGTCGCCCGAGGACACGAGCCCAGTACCGCCCCCCCCCCTCTGTCGCCCGAGGACACGAGCCCAGTACCGCCCCCCCCCCCTCTGTCGCCCGAGGACACGAGCCCAGTACCGCCCCCCCCCTCTGTCGCCCGAGGACACGAGCCCAGTACCGCCCCCCCCCTCTGTCGCCCGAGGACACGAGCCCAGTACCGCCCCCCCCCTCTGTCGCCCGAGGACACGAGCCCAGTACCGCCCCCCCCCTCTGTCGCCCGAGGACACGAGCCCAGTACCGCCCCCCCCCCTCTGTCGCCCGAGGACACGAGCCCAGTACCGCCCCCCCCTCTGTCCCCCGAGGACACGAGCCCAGTACCGCCCCCCCCTCTGTCCCCCGAGGACACGAGCCCAGTACCGCCCCCCCTCTGTCCCCCGAGGACACGAGCCCAGTACCGCCCCCCCCCTCTGTCCCCCGAGGACACGAGCCCAGTACCGCCCCCCCCCCTGTCCCCCGAGGACACGAGCCCAGTACCGCCCCCCCCCTCTGTCCCCCGAGGACACGAGCCCAGTACCGCCCCCCCCCTCTGTCCCCCGAGGACACGAGCCCAGTACCGCCCCCCCCCCTCTGTCCCCCGAGGACACGCGCCCAGTACCGCCCCCCCCCTCTGTCCCCCGAGGACACGAGCCCAGTACCGCCCCCCGCTGTCCCCTGAGGACGAGCCCAGTACCGCCCCCCCCTCTGTCCCCTGAGGACACGAGCCCAGTACCGCCCCCGCTGTCCCCTGAGGACACGAGCCCAGTACCGCCCCCCGCTGTCCCCTGAGGACACGAGCCCAGTACCGCCCCCGCTGTCCCCTGAGGACACGAGCCCAGTACCGCCCCCTGAGGACACGAGCCCAGTACCGCCTCCCCTCTGTCCCCTGAGGACACGAGCCCAGTACCGCCCCCGCTGTCCCCTGAGGAGACGAGCCCAGTACCGCCCCCGCTGTCCCCTGAGGACACGAGCCCAGTACCGCCCCCGCTGTCCCCTGAGGACACGAGCCCAGTACCGCCCCCTGAGGACACGAGCCCAGTACCGCCCCCGCTGTCCCCTGAGGACACGAGCCCAGTACCGCCCCCGCTGTCCCCTGAGGACACGAGCCCAGTACCGCCCCCGCTGTCCCCTGAGGACACGAGCCCAGTACCGCCCCCGCTGTCCCCTGAGGACACGAGCCCAGTACCGCCCCCGCTGTCCCCTGAGGACACGAGCCCAGTACCGCCCCCCGCTGTCCCCTGAGGACACGAGCCCAGTACCGCCCCCGCTGTCCCCTGAGGACACGAGCCCAGTACCGCCCCCGCTGTCCCCTGAGGACACGAGCCCAGTACCGCCCCCCGCTGTCCCCTGAGGACACGAGCCCAGTACCGCCCCCGCTGTCCCCTGAGGACACGAGCCCAGTACCGCCCCCGCTGTCCCCTGAGGACACGAGCCCAGTACCGCCCCCACTATCCCCTGAGGACACGAGCCCAGTACCACCCCCGCTGTCCCCTGAGGACACGAGTCCAGTACCGCCCCCGCTGTCCCCTGAGGACACGAGCCCAGTACCGCCCCCGCTGTCCCCTGAGGACACGAGCCCAGTACCGCCCCCGCTGTCCCCTGAGGACACGAGCCCAGTACCGCCCCCCGCTGTCCCCTGAGGACACGAGCCCAGTACCGCCCCCGCTATCCCCTGAGGACACGAGCCCAGTACCGCCCCCGCTGTCCCCTGAGGACACGAGCCCAGTACCGCCCCCACTATCCCCTGAGGACACGAGCCCAATACCGCCCCCGCTATCCCCTGAGGACACGAGCCCAGTACCGCCCCCGCTGTCCCCTGAGGACACGAGCCCAGTACCGCCCCCGCTGTCCCCTGAGGACACGAGTCCAGTACCGCCCCCGCTGTCCCCTGAGGACACGAGCCCAGTACCGCCCCCACTATCCCCTGAGGACACGAGCCCAGTACCGCCCCCGCTATCCCCTGAGGACACGAGCCCAGTACCACCCCCGTCACTTACTCGCTCCTGTGCTATGGCCTGACACTTTCTGCAGCCGAGCTCTGCACACTCCGCTCACTTCTGTCATGCACGGCAGCATCAATGGGCTTCTCTCCGAGCTGTGAGAGCCGCCATGACAGAGAAGGACAGGAGCTCCACCCCAGGCTTCACACACCCGGAAATGACGTCATGGAGCTGGCTGGCATCTGGCGGTCGCTCCGCAGCAGCTGTGAATATCAGCATGATGCTCTGAACGCCGCCTCATAGACCAGCACTGAGGGGGCAGCACCGGGACTGGAGGAAAATGACGGCTATTCACAAGAGATAAGACACCGGTCTCTTCTCAGGAGGCGGGGCTGTGAGCCAGAACGAGGCGTGACACGCGGCCGTCACCGTTAGCACGTAGGGGAGGGACGCTCTTTGGGGAGTCTGCTGTTTAATGCGTCTCTTAGCAACGCGCCTTAAGCTTCGAGTTTCCCGGCTTCCTCCGCGGTGACGCGCTAGGGTTGGACCCCATCCTGAGCCCCATGTCCCTTCGTAGTCACCAGCCAGGGGCACCGGTAACCATGGAGAGGTGACGAGGCTGAGGGGACCACAGTGGTGAGTCCTGATAATGTGTGTGTATGGATAATCCGGGGGCTCTGCTCCTATGAGACAGCTGACTTATCAGCCATTGTTGTGTTTATGTCCCAATTCTAGCCCTATGATAGGGAATCCCTCACCCTAGCCCTCCAGCACAGCAGGAGAAGGAAGGGGGTGTATGGCTGCACCCCTATACCACCCCACCTGTGTACGGAGTGTCCCCCTAGGTGCCATGCTGGAGGAGGCACGTGTGACATCCAGTTCAGTATTGAACATTTTTGTTTTTCTACTGAAATTGTACAAAATCAGAGACAAAAAAAATCTGCCTTTGTCCATCTGGAATGTAGGAGGATGAGAATGGCACCGCAATGCCCCCTGGACCAGTGTAGATCTAGTGCGCCTCTGGAAGACCCTGACTAGTGATGTGCAGACCCGTGACTAGTGATGTGCAGACCCGTGACTGGTGATGAGCAGACCCGTGACTGGTGATGAGCAGACCCGTGACTGGTGATGAGCAGACCCATGACTGGTGATGAGCAGACCCATGACTGGTGATGAGCAGACCATGACTAGTGATGAGCAGACCCATGACTAGTGATGAGCAGACCCATGACTAGTGATGAGCAGTCCCATGACTAGTGATGAGCAGACCCATGACTAGTGATGAGCAGACCATGACTAGTGATGAGTAGACCCATGACTAGTGATGAGCAGACCCATGACTGGTGATGAGCAGGCCCATGACTGGTGATGAGCAGACCATGACTAGTGATGAGCAGACCCATGACTAGTGATGAGCAGTCCCATGACTAGTGATGAGCAGACCCATGACTAGTGATGAGCAGACCCATGACTAGTGATGAGCAGACCCATGACTAGTGATGAGCAGACCCATGACTAGTGATGAGCAGTCCCATGACTAGTGATGAGCAGACCCATGACTAGTGATGAGCAGACCCATGACTAGTGATGAGCAGGCCCATGACTAGTGATGAGCAGGCCCATGACTAGTGATGAGCAGGCCCATGACTAGTGATGAGCAGGCCCATGACTAGTGATGAGCAGACCATGACTAGTGATGAGCAGACCCATGACTAGTGATGAGCAGACCCATGACTAGTGATGAGCAGACCCATGACTAGTGATGAGCAGGCCCATGACTAGTGATGAGCAGGCCCATGACTAGTGATGAGCAGGCCCATGACTAGTGGTGAGCAGACCATGACTAGTGATGAGCAGACCATGACTAGTGATGAGCAGACCCATGACTAGTGATGAGCAGACCCATGACTAGTGATGAGCAGACCCATGACTAGTGATGAGCAGACCCATGACTAGTGATGAGCAGGCCCATGACTAGTGATGAGCAGGCCCATGACTAGTGATGAGCAGGCCCATGACTAGTGATGAGCAGACCATGACTAGTGATGAGCAGACCATGACTAGTGATGAGCAGACCCATGACTAGTGATGAGCAGACCCATGACTAGTGATGAGCAGACCCATGACTAGTGATGAGCAGACCCATGACTAGTGATGAGCAGACCCATGACTAGTGATGAGCAGGATGTCCGCTTTCATCATTTTAAAGGAAACTTCATTTTGGAATCCGAACATGACCCTGTTCGCTGAACCCCATATACAGTTGTGCTCAAAAGTTTACATAATCCGGCAGATTTTTTGCTTTTTTGGCCTTTTGTCAGATAATATGAATGATAACACAGAATGTTTCTTTCTACTCATGGTTAGTAATTGGGTGAAGCCATTTATTGTCAAACTTCTGTGTTTTCTATTTTTCAATAATAATGACATCCAGAAACATCCAAATGACCCTGATCAAAAGGTCACATACCCTGGTGATTTTAGTCTGATAGCATGCACAGAAGTTGAACAAATGGGTTTGAATGGCTAATAAAGGTAACATCCTCACCTGTGACCTGTTTGCTTGTAATCAGTGTGTGCATAAAAGCTGAGTGAGTTTCTGGGATCCAGACAGACTCTTGCATCTTTCATCCAGCTACTGACATTACTGGATTGTGAGTCATGGGGAAAGCAAAAGAATTGTCAAGGGATCTACGGGAAAAGATAGTTGAACTGTATAAAACAGGAAAGGGATACAAAAAGATATCCACGGAATTGATAATGCCAGGCAAGAGTGTTCAAACTGGGATTAGCAAATGGAAAATCAGAAATGCTATAAAAACTAAACCAGGATCAGGTAGACCAACAAACATTTCGGCCACTACTGCCAGGAAAATTGTTCAGGATGCAAAGAAAAACTCACAAATAACATCAGCTGAAACACAGGACTCACTGAAAACTAGCGGTGTGGCTGTTTCAAGATGCACAATAAAGAGACACTTGAAGAAAAATGGGCTGCATGGTCAAGTCACCAGAAGAAAGTCATTACTGCACAAATACCACAAAGTATCTCGCCTACAATATGCCAAGCAGCACAAAGACAAGCCTCCAAACTTCTGGAACAAGGTAATTTAGAGTGGTGAGACCAATATCGAACGTTTTGGCCACAACCATAAACGTTAAATTTGGAGAGGTGTCAAGAAATCATATGATGAAGGGAACACCATGCCTACTGTAATGCACGGTGGTGAATTGCTGATGATGTGGGGATGTGTGAGCTACAAAAGCACAGGAAACTTGGTCACAGTTGACGGAAAAATGAATGCAGCACATTATCAGCAAATACTAGAGGCAAATTTGCACTAATCAGCCTGGAAGCTGTGCATTGGACGTACTTGGACGTTCCAACATGACAATGATCTGAAACACAAGGCCAAGTGCACCTGTCATTGGCTACAGCAGAACAAAGTGAAGGTTCTGGAGTGGCCATCTCAGTCTCCTGACCTCAATATCATTGAGCCTCTCTAGAGAGAACTCAAGCGCGCAGTTCATGCAAGAAAGCCCAGGAATTTACAGGAACTGGAGGCTTTTTACCAAGAAGAATGGGCAGCTTTACCATCTGAGGAAATAAAGAGCCTCATCCACAACTACCACAAAAGACTTCAAGCTGTCCTTGATGTTAGAGGGGGCAATGCACGGTGTTAAGAACTGGGGTATGTGAAATTCTGATCAGGGTCATTTAGATGTTTCTGGTTGTCATTATGATTTAAAAAGAGAAAACACAGTAGTTTGAGAATGAATGACTTCACCCAACCACTAACCATGAGTGGAAAAAAAAATATTTTGTGTCATCATTCATATTCTCTGAAAAAAGACCAAGAAAGCAAAAAATCTGCCGGGGAATGTAAACTTTTGAGCACAAGTGTTTGCTATCTCACCTGAGAGCAGCATAATGTAGGCAAACAGATCCTGAATCCAACGTTGTATCATTTAGATTACTGGCTGCAGCCATTCTGCCACAATCAGAACTTTTTGCTTTAGTCATGTAGCAGAGTCCAGAGAGCTGTCCCCGCCCCCACCAGGCTCTCTATAGAGATGGTACATTGGGAGTGAGACACAGGGGGCGTGTCGGACATCTCTGCACATGTGTTTTTAGACTTGTAATGATAATGGCCCTGCTGCTTAAACAAACATATCAAATAAACAAAATATTTGACTTTGACAAGCCAGGCATGTATGAACTTTGTATTAAAGAGGTTGTCCACTACTTTGACACTGTGATCAGTTTGAGTCCAACAACCCGCACCCCGCTGATTTAGCTGTTTTCGGTACCGGCGGCAGCAGGAAATACTCGGTTCTGGAGCTGCTCCGTCTTCTGATAGTAGTCCGCAGCCGGGTTCTGCACATCCACCTCCTATTGATTGGAACGAGAGGCGTATGTGCAGTATGTAGCCACAGCCGCTATCAGAAGATGGATCAACTTCGTCACTGAGCATTTCCAGCTGCCTACCGAAAACAGCTGATCGGCGGGGGCGGGGGGGTGTCGGACCCCGACCAATCAGACACTGATGACATATCCTAAGGATAGGCCATCAATGTCAAAGTTGTGGACAACCCCTTAACCCTTGCAGCATGTTGGCTTCAGCTTACATAGCAAGAACCTGCTGACAGATCCTATAAGGAGACCTAAACTTGTGTATTGTAAAATGGTCATACTAAGGGCTAGAAGGCTGCAAAAGAAAGCAAAGCGGGGGTAAGAGCAGGACTATTGTCCTGCAAACAACTGTGGATACGGACATAGCAAGTAAATGAATAAACTACACATTTTTAGTGTCCCCACATTGACGTTTCAGATTTCCCCCAAAGAAAAAAATTCTCAAAAAGGCCAATCCTTGTCTAAATGTTGTTGAGCAAAGTTTAAACGCACTTTCACTTGCATTTTGATCATCAATGGAGTCTTGCATGGTGAGCGTGCATACAGGCAATGGAGGGTGAGTGCATTACTTATTGTTTTCTTTGTAAGAATTCTACCTGCTGATTCCAGGTCTTTCTGTAGCTCTCCACATGTAGTTCTTTTCTCTTGGCAGACTACTGATAATTTCATTTCTCTGTCTGGTCATGGCCGGATTATGGTGAAATGATGTTCCTTCCACTTCTAGATTATGGTCCCAGCAGTACTCACTGGAACATTCAGTAGTTTAGAAATTCTTCTGTAACTAGAGCCATCAGTATGTTTTCCAACAGCAACGTTGCATAGGTTTTGAGACAGCTCACTGGTTTTACCCATCATGAGATGTTTCTTGCGTAGCACATTAGTAATCAGACACAGTTTTTATAGACAATCAGTTGAACCAGCTGATATTATTTTTCACTTAGTAGTAGGACTACCTTCCAATTACTGATATGTCAGCTTCTGTCATGACTTTCCATGACTTTTGCACCTATTTGTTCAATACTGTACAGTACTTTTTCCATGTGTCATTTCTCATTATTTCACATCACTTAATTTATGGACATCTATGGTTTGATTTCTTGGCCTGTGTGGATTGGATGGAGCCAATGCAGTCTTGTGGATACAGTATATGGAGAGAAGGTATGCACACCAGTGACTGTGTAAGGGGAATATATGAAAAGCAGAAACTGCTGTGTGAATACTGACATGAAAAATCCAATAGCTATATGTAAGCATGAAATGTGAAAAATGGAACCTGCATTACTGCCATGAATATATGAATCAAGAGAAATTTAGCTACTGAATTGATCAATGCAATAGAGCCCCAACACTACGCCAAAGTATTTCTCTACGTTGGGGTCCCTAGCTTGTGTGTGTCCTCTCATGCAGTTAAAAAACTTACTGTGTATGGGAAGCTGAGACCCAGGCTATTTATGCGTGTAATGTGGACTGGGTGTGGGTGGGGCCGGGTTATCTAGGGACCCCAACGTAGAGAAATACTTTGGCGTAGTTTTGGGGCTCTATTGCATTGATCAATTCAGTAGCTAAATTTCTCTTGATTCATATGTTCATGGCAGTAATGCAGGTTCCATTTTTCATATTTTCACTCTTACATATAGCTATTGGATTTTTCATGTCAGTATTCACACAGCAGTTTCTGCTTTTCATATATTCCCCTTACATAGTCACTGGTGTGCATACCTTCTCTCTATATAGTGTAGATTTTTTAGGTTTTTGCACCCAGTTCAGACTCAGAATGCTGTTCCAGATGTTATTTCTTGATTGATGTGGATACAGTATGGCCTCTGTCCTGGCAGTATTCATCTTTTCAGACATGCAAACAATTATGGTTACATTCTGCATGTCGGAAAAAGCTGAATATTGCTGGGAGTGTGGGCTTACCGGGTCCACGGTGACTCCATTGGCTCTATTCGAGTGAATGGCTATGTTAGAGCTCTGTCGGGGTTCCCTTCAGAATACAGTTTTTCGTGGATTGTAATGAAAACCTTTAAGTCTGAACCTAGTCTTCCAGTGTTACTAGTAGTTGAAAATGATTGCTTTTTCCAAGTGTGTACCTATGTATATTTCAGCTGCATGCGTTCTAGAGTGGCCGTACACGTGATTTCCCCATGCACATTCACTCAAGGTTTCATGTGTTCCTAATGGAGAGCAGTTTCTAGCAGCTGTGTATCTTGAGCACAAGAACTAAGGTCAGGCATGTTGAAATTCAACATGCCCAATACTTATTTCCCTTGACATGCGTTTGATGGCTGGCTGATACGATACGGAAAAGTCACTGAAACTCGTGGCCTCCCCCGTGCTCTTAGTATCATAAAAGCACATTATTATTGAACCTGTATACACGCCTCCTACTGACTTTAATCAGTCACCTTGTTAACCTTTTGCTCCATCCTTTATTCTCGAGGGATATAAAATATGTAATCGTCTTTATTTGTCCCAGACACTAGCTCATCACGATGGCTCCGACATTAGATTGGGGAAAGCTGATGAAGGTGGATCCTGACGCGCTTCCTAATGAAGAGCGATTAGCAGAGAAAATGCTGAAGATGTTGGTTAAGGTAAATGCCAGTCCTCTTACAAATGAGGGAATGTGACTGTTGTGCTACTCTACTTCACCAGGGTTTTACTACCTTAAGAGAAAAGCATGATGTAAGGGCAGGCACCCTGATTCCAGAGATGTGACACTTACAGATCTGCTTTCTGTATTTATTTTTATTAAATCACTGTTTTCTCTGTTGTTTTAGAAGTTCTCTGAATGCTGAAATCTGTTTAACCCCGCCCACACCACTGATTGGCGCTTTCTGTGTACACTGTGCATAGGCAGAAAGCTGCTAATCAGTGTTGAAGACAGGCTTAAGGCCACACCTCACTAAGCGACATCGCTGCTGAGTCACGGTTTTTGTGACGTAACAGCGATCTTGCTAGCGATGTCGCTGTGTGTGACATCCAGCAACAACCTAGCCCCTGCTGTGAGGTCGCCGGTTGTTGCTGAATGTCCTGGACCATTTTTTAGTTGTTGCTCTCTCGCTGTGAAGCACAGATCGCTGTGTGTGACAGCGAGACAGCAACAAACTGAATGTGCAGGGAGCAGTGAGACGGCTTCTGATAGCCTGCAGTAAGCTGTAACCAAGGTAAATATCGGGTAACCAAGCGAAGCGCTTTGCTCGGTTACCAGATATTTACCTTGGTTACTAGCGTCCGCCGCTCTCAGGCTGCCAGTGCCGGTTCCCTGCACACGTAGCCGGAGTAGACATCGGGTAAATAAGCAAAGCGGATCGCTTATTAACCCGATGTGTACTCTGGCTACGAGTGCAGGGGGAGCCAGCACTAAGCGGTGTGCGCTGGTAACCAAGGTAAATATCGGGTAACCAAGCGCTTGGTTACCCGATATTTACCTTAGTTACCAAGCGCAGCATCGCTTCCACGCGTGGCTGGGGGCTGGTTGCTGGTGAGATCTGCCTGTTTGACAGCTCACTAGCGACCATGTAGCGACGCTCCAGCGATCCCTGCCAGGTCAGGTTGCTTGTGGGATCGCTGGAGCGTCGCTTAGTGTGACGGTACCTTTATACTGGCACAAAGCAACTAGTCCTCTAGTGATAAAAATCACTTTTATCAGCAGGAGATTATCAAAACTACAGCAAGCAGCCCAGTAAGTGACACATCAGGGGAACCAGTGTCTATGATTCTACATACTGATGCTCTCAGATTAGGTGGCAAAAACCTGGAGACAGATTCCCTTTAAATGGTTATTCTCAGCACTTAATTTAAAGTTGTCAACAAAGAATAGTAGCCGGACCTCCTAGGTACAGAGCAAGGAGATCTGAAATTCCTTGTTGGAATTAAACGGGTGGCCGGAAATGGTTGAGATAGAGGAATAGAACGCTTGGTTTTCTCTCTCTGGTTTTTCCATCGCTATTAAATGCACCCACTGCTAAATTCTGACCACGCTTTTCAGAGCCTCGTTCTCAGGATTAGTGAGGTTCCAGAGGTCAGACCCCCACAAATCCGTCCATTTTTTTCTCTTGGTGATACCTTGAGCATATCCTTTTAAAGTGGTTGTTTTTTTTTTCATTTCTTACTGGGCTAAGAAATTACCAACAGGTAGTTGCTGACTACCTGCCTGTTTTGCCCTGGGATGATTTCAGACGGCGATTTTTCCCGTTTCCTGTGATATCATGTTGACAGAGTAGCTCCTTGTCTTCAGTTGTGCTCTGTCGGTGGGACGTCACTGCCGACATTATGCTGATTAAAAGCCGCCTTCCCGCTGCTTAGAAAACGCCAGAGAATAGCCATCAGGAGCTGTTTGTGACCACCATGAGCTGGGTGAGCGTGTCGCAGGGCAGAACGGACATGAATTAGTAAGGTCTTATGCTGGCGTCACACGCTACGATATATCGGGCAATATGTCGTCGGGGTCACGGATTTCGTGACGCACATCCGGCATCGTTAGAGATATCGTAGTGTGTGACAGCTACGAAAGACTGAACGAGCAAAAATACTCACCTTATCGTTGCTCGTTGACACGTCGCTCATTTTCATAAAGTCGTTCCTCCTTCTGCGCACTGGTTGTTCGTCGTTCCCGAGGCAGCACACATCGCTCCGTGTGACACCCCTGGAACGATGAACACAGCTTAACTGAGTCCCGCCGGCAATGAGGAAGGAAGGAGGTGGGCTGGATGTTACGTCCCGCTCATCTCCACCCCTCTGCTTCTATTGGGTGGCCGCTGTGTGGCGTTGCTGTGATGCCGAACGTCCCTCCCCCTTCAGGAAGAGGATTTTCGCCGCCCACAGCGAGGTCGTTCGGGAGGTAAGTAAGTGTGACGGGGGTAAACGACTTTGTGCGCTACGGGCAACAAATTGCCTGTGACGCACAAACGAAGGGGGCGGGTGCGATCGCTCATGCGATCGCATGATATATTGATGCGTGTGACATCGGCCTTAGCGTCATAGGAAAAACAAAAGAAAAGTCCCTGCTAACCCCTGTAAGTATTGCTTATTCTATTTCCTATGTATAATTACAGGTGAACAGCAGCAATTTAAAAGGAGAAACCAATGAGAATTTGATCCAGCTTTTCCGAATCACACAGTCCTTAGTGAAGGTTTGAAAAAACTGTTGTATTAACACAGTAGATATTTATTATTTTATGTCAGGCCTTTAATTGCTTATAAATGTGTTTACAGGATTTTGTGCAAACCTATCTATGAATGGTAACTAGGGATGAGCCACCCCGAAATTTACAGTTTACCAGGGTGTCCGGGTCTTGGACTCGAACATTAACTTTTTATTAAAAAAAAAATGGTCAGTGTTCGAGTTCGGGTATGGTTCATACGTTAATAAAGTTTGTTGAAGCTTTACCCTGATTGGTTTTCAAAAATAGAGGGAATCCCACTCCGTTTTTTGTTTTTTTTAAAAATTAGTTTTATTTTTTTAAAAAAAGGCATGGGATCCCCCCTATTTTTGATAAGCAGCCAAGTTAAAGCAGACAGCTAATATTTTAAGGCTGGGAAGGCCCATGATTATTTGGCCCCTCCAAGCCTAAAATACCAATCCACAGCTGCCCGAAAAGTGGCGCATCTGTTAGCTGTGCCAATTCTGGTGCTTTGCCTGGCTCTTCCTGATTGTTGTCAGCTGTGAATTGACAGCTGGCATCAAGCCCAGGGGTTAATAATGGATAGGCATCTATCAGACACCCCCATTACTAACCTTGTAAGTATAGAGTTAAAAACACACACACACACACACACACACGCACACACATTAAAAAAAGTTCCCCACACGCCCTCGTTCACCAATTTATTGAAAAAAAAATCCTCAACGTTCCAAAATAATCCAATTGGTGAATAAAGATTCCCCATACTGCCTCTTTCACCAATTTATTCATTAAAAAGAAATACTGGAAGTTCCAATGGAGTAATGTCCCATGACGTCCATCGATTCCTATGAAACTTAGTTCTGAGAACATTCTCAGAACAAGGCTCCACAGGTCACTGCCAGTCAGTGGCAGCCCAGCATTTCTCACCTACCGCTGGGTGACAGTGACCTGTGGAGCCTTGTTGTGAGAACTTTCTCAGAACAAAGTTTCATAGGAATCAATGTGCATCGTGGCATATTACTCCATTGGATTACGTCGCAACTTCTAGAATATATTGTTGAATGAAGGCATGTCATTTTAATGAATAAATTGATGAATGGGGGAGTGTGAGAAATTCTTTATTCACCAATTTGATTTCGTAGGAACCGCAAGGATTTTTTTAAATTCAAAAACTTGGTGAACAAGGATGTGTGGGGGATTGTTTATTCAATTATTTTTATTTTTTTCCCCTGTATGAGTGTTTTGTGTTTTTTTTTTTTTAACTCTATACTTACCGAGTTAGTATTGGGGTGTCTGATGGACCCCTATCCATTACTAACCCTTGGGCTTGATGCCAGCTGTCAATTCACAGCTGAAATCAACTCCAAAAGCATTACCCCTATTGCCACTGCACCAGGGCAATTGAGAAGATCCCGGCAAAGTGCCAGAATTAGCGCATTTAATAGATTTGTCACTTTTGGGACGGTTGCTGGCTGCTATTTTTAGGCTGTGAGGGGCCAAGTTACCATGGGCCCTTTCAGCTTGATACTACCAGCCCCAAACTGTCTGCTTTACCTTGGCTGGTTGGATGTGCGTGTGAGTATGTATATATATATATATATATATATATGTATATGTGTGTATGTATATATTTTATATATGTATGTATATATATATGTATGTATATATATATATATATATATATATATATATATATATATATATATATATATATGTACACATACATACACACACATACACATATATATCTATATATACACGTGTGTGTGTGTATATATATATATATATATATATATAATATAATGTGTATATATATATATATATATATATATATATATAATGTGTATATATATAATAAATATATATATATATTTCTGCCAGGCCTGTGTACACATTAGGGGCTACTGACATTGTGCCTTCTGTGAGCCCCCATCCTGCAGCCGTGATTACACAACTACACAATGTTACCACTTTTGGGTTACATCTTTATTGTTTTTTTCTGATTTTAGGTTAATAAAGACTAACCTCTGTCTGTAGCAGTGAAAAGTTACACAACTTTTTTAAAAATGTTCTCCAGTTCATCAGACGTTAGTAAATGAGAACAGAGCGATGTTTTATCATTTTATAGAAAAAAATGTAACACTAGTAAGCTGTAGCATTAACTTTTCTTTTTTTTGTTTTTTAATACTGTATTTGGCATAAGAGTTATTTCCTGTGAGTTTAGGGTCAGGAGATGCAGGTAGAGGGGTATGGACATAACAATCACAACTATCGGTGAC
Source organism: Anomaloglossus baeobatrachus (assembly GCF_048569485.1). Taxonomy (NCBI): domain Eukaryota; kingdom Metazoa; phylum Chordata; class Amphibia; order Anura; family Aromobatidae; genus Anomaloglossus; species Anomaloglossus baeobatrachus. The sequence continues at coordinate 253,292,101 of NC_134356.1, read as the reverse complement.
CAGTCAGTCAAGGTGGAGGCATTCTCATGGTAATGCTGGGAACATAGGGGTGCTCTCTAGATGTCACATAGTTTCTTTGAAGCTTTGATGCAGTTTCCCTTTATTATTTCAGCGTTTGCTCACAAATGTTTTACAACCCTGTAAAAATTGTCACGCTCCTAAACCCTCCAGTACGAAGGCTCTTATTTCAAATACCCCACATTTTCAGAATGGACTTAATGGAAACCATGCTACAAATTGTACCATGCACGCAAAAGTTACTCTACATGGACATCCTACCCTTATTCAGAACCATGTTATTTCCATGCTGGGGCTAGTTCCTCTCTCACGCCTGTGTCTTGAGACGTTCTGCCATAAAGACACTTAAGGCCCATTTACACACAACGATATCGCTAACGAGATATCGTCGGGGTCACGGTGTTGGTGACGCACATACGGCCTCGTTAGCGATGTCGTTGCGTGTGACACCTTTTTGCGATCAGTAACGATTGCAAAAAGGTGTCAAATCGTTTGTCGTTTACACGTCGTTCATTTTTAAAAAATCGTTCCTCGTTTGGAACGCAGGTTGTTAGTCGTTCCTGCGGCAGCACTCATCGCTATGTGTGACACCGCAGGAACGAGGAAAACATCGTACCTGCGGCCGCCCGCAATGAGGAATGAAGGAGGTGGGCAGGATGTTCAACCCGCTCATCTCCGCTTCTATTGGGCGGCCGCTTAGTGACGCCGCTGTAACGCCGAACGAACCTCCCCTTAAAGGAGAGATTGTTCAGCGGCCACAGCAACATCGGTGAACAGGTAATTGCGTGTGATGCTGCCATAGCGATATTGTTCGCTATGGCAGCGATCACCCTGTGACGCGCCACCAACGTGGGCGGGAGCGATCGCTCACGACATTGCTAGCGATGTCGCAGCGTGTAATGCCTGCTTCAGTCACGTGCATACGTTCAATATTTGGTGTTTTTACTTCTGTATCTGGAGCTAAAACCAAAAGTGGTACAATCAGAGGAAAACTGTAATAGAAGCACGGGCACACTTCTGTATTTGTCACCCACTCCTGGTTTTGGCTACCAATAATGAGGTAGAAAATGTGTGCTCGTGGTCTAAGTGGAAACTGCAGGAAGAATGAGAAAATCACAACTATTGTCAGCTTCATAGTAAAAAAAAGTTAAAAGTGGTCGTGTGCACGTGGCCTTAAATTTATGTTGGTAGAGATGTCTTATCTTTGACACTCTCACCCACCTCCAGAACACAGATCCTTTTGATCATCTGCTTTCTTTTCTTCGTCGCTCCATTGGGAGACCCAGACGATTGGGTGTATAGCTACTGCCTCCGGAGGCCACACAAAGCATTACACTAAAAAGTGTAAGGCCCCTCCCCTTCTGGCTATACACCCCCAGTGGGATCACTGGCTCACCAGTTTTCGGCTTTGTGCGAAGGAGGTCAGACATCCACGCATAGCTCCACTGTTTAGTCAGCAGTAGCTGCTGACTATATCGGATGGAAGAAAAGAGGGCCCATATGGGGCCCCCAGCATGCTCCCTTCTCACCCCACTGGTGGTTTGTAAGGTTGAGGTACCTATTGCTGGTACGGCGGCTGGAGCCCACATGCTGTTTTTTCCTTCCCCATCCCCCTGAGGGGCTCTGAGGAAGTGGGATCTTGCCGGCCCCAAAGCCCTGAGGCCGGGCTCCATCCACAGACCCATTGAACCTGCTGGATGTGGAGCGGGAGTGCCGTTCAGGGACATGGCCCTGCACCATTCAGGTACTCTGTGTCCCCGTACACACAGGCACAGCACACTCCAGACTTGCTGGGTGTGCTAGTGCGCCGGGGACAGTAAAGGCTTACAGTCACTGCAGCCTAGCTGAGTGACTTTATTTATTGGGAACTACCGCGCCGGACGCTCCGGGAGCGGCGGCGCGGCTGGGACTTGTAGTGCGCCGGGGACTTAGCGCCGACCGCGCTTTTACGGCGGCGGCGCTTATAAATCCAGTCCCCGGCTTTTGCGGCCTAGCTCCGCTTCGTTCCCACCCCCACCCTGTCAATCAGGGTAGGGGAGAGACGCTGTACAATCAGCAGCGCCGAGGGCTGGAGCCTTATTTACATGCTCCAGCCCTCTCACTGGACACTGTGGGACGCCGGTTTCCCGCTCTGACTTGGGGCACGCCCACGGCCCGCCCCTACTCACACGAGCTGGAGAAGGACGCCGGCAGCCATTCCTGCAGTCCGAGCTGATCTTAGATGGCGACACTCGGACTCTGGGCAACCAGGCACAGGACTAAGGCGACCACACACCCGCTTATAGGCGGGCGGTAAGCGGCACCTGAAGTGCTGACACTAAATACCGCAGTTTTGTCCATTTGTCTTTTGTGCTTACACTGCATAGGTCGCTATTTTTGGGCTATATGCCCTCTTAGATGGCGACACATCAGCAGCAGGAAAGCATGGGTGCTAAGGCACAGGCTTTCTAGGCTGCGGGTATTGCACGTACTGAAGTGTTCATGTGTATTTATGCTTGTTTGCTATACACTGCACTGTACGGTCGCTAGTCTTGGCTATATTCGCCATAGAATGGCTAGACTACAGCAGCAGAAAAGCAAGGGTGCTGAGGCACAGGTTTTTTTCTATGCTGCTTGTATTGCAGGTGTTGCAGTGTTCATTTGTACTTATGCTTGTATGCTATACATTGCACTGTATGGTCGCTATTCTGGGCTATATTCCCCTAGATGGCTAGTCTACAGCAGCAGAAAAGCAGGCTTTCTATGCTGCTTGTATTGCATGTGCTGCTGTGTTCATTTGTACTTTATGCTTGTATGCTATACATTGCACTGTACGGTCGCCATTCTTGGCTCTATAAGTCGGCAGCAGCATATAAGCTACACAGGCTTTCGATGCTGTTTTTACTGCATGTGATACTGTTCCACGGCACTGAACCCCATTGTGTGCAATGCTCCCCTGTAGCACTTGGTCAGCCGGGGTCTCTACTTGACGTGGCCAAAAGAACCACCTCTCAACCCTGTCCATGGACAGGGACGGAGTTGCAATGGGATAGAGACTTGCAGTCCGAACAGGCCATGGGCAATCTGGATCATTGCTCCCTGGCCACCCTCATTTGGAATAAAATCGGTGCTCCGGGGGGGGTCCCAGGAGGCTCTCTGTATGATGAGGCAGACGTAGCTCATCAGGACTTTGATCCTGACACCGCTCTCACTCCGGATACACCGGATGGTGACGCCATAAGGAATGATCCTATAGCGTCCATCAATGGAATGTTGGATCTTTTCTCCCTCAGCTCCCCCAGCGGAGGAGTCAGCTTCACAGCAGGAGAAGTCCCATTTCAGTAGCTCAAACGTATATTGAGTATTGTTCTGGCCACGCTGACTTCAGAGAAGCAGTCCAGGATCACCACGCTTACCAGATAAGCGTTTTCTCCAAACGTATTAAGGATACACGTTATCATTTTCCCCCTGACGTGGTCAAGCGTTGGACCCAGGGTCCAAAGGTGGATTCTCCAGGCTTGCGGCTAGAGCCATAGTTGCAGTGGAGATGGGACTTCACTTACAGATGCCATTGACAGACAGATGGACTCTGGTTGAAATCTGTCTATGAGGCTTTCGGCGTGTCGGTTGCTCCGGCATTCACAGCCGTATGGGCACCCTAAGCTTTTCAGCTGTTCTTGCGCAGCTGGTCTTGAGCACATGTACATCTGTGCCGCAGGTGGTGTCCTTAACCTCGCAATGTCTGCATTGCGACTTACCCTATTAATGCTGTCCTGGAAGGACAGTCGAGGTTTCGGTCCTTCCCAGGCTCGGGCAGGTCCCAATTGTCCTCGTCCAAAAGGGCTGAAAAGCCTCAGAGGGGCTCAGCTTCCGGCCGGGCTCAATCACGCCTAAGGAAGGCAGCCGGAGGAACCGCTACCAAGCCGGTCTCCTCATGACTCTCAGCTCTCTCATCTCTCCGCATCCGCGGTTGATGACAGACTCGCTCGCCTTTGGCGACATTTAGCTGCCACAGGTCACAGACCGGTGGGTGAGGGACAGTGTGCCCACGTGCACAGGACAGAGTTCTGGTCTCGTCCTCCGACTCGATGCTTCAGAACGTCCCCACCTCCCCACCGAGCAGATGCTCTTCTGCAGGCAGAAGGAGTGGTAATCCCGGTTCCTCTTCAGGAACAAGACACGGTTTTCCTCCAATCTGGTTGTGGTGCCAAAAAAGGATGGCTCTTTCCGTTCCGTTCTGGACCTAAAACTGCTCAACAAGCACGTGGAGGCCAGGCGGTTCCGGATGATACCCTCAGCTCCGTCATTGCCTCAATGTCTCAAGGAAATTTCCTAGCATCAATAGACATCAAAGATGCTTATCTCCACGTGCCGATTGCTACAGAGCACCAATGTTTTTTCTACGTTTCGTGATAGGAAACGACCATCGTCAGTTCGTAGCTCTGCCATTCGGGCTGGCGACAGCCCCACGGGGGTTCGCCAAGGTCATGACGGCAGTGGTAGCAGTCTTGCACTCACAGGGATGTGATCCCTTACTTGGACGATCTACTTGTCAAGGCACCCTCTCAAGAGGCATGCCAACTCAGCCTGAATGTTGCGCTGGAGACTCTCCAGACGTTCGGGTGGATCATCACCTTCTCAAAGTCAAATCTGTCACGATCCAATCACTAACGTGTCTTGGCATGGAGTTTCATATCCTCTCAGCGGTAGTGAAGCTTCCGCTGGACAAGCAGCGGTCACTACAGTCTGGGGTGCAGACTCTCCTTCAAGGTCAGTCGCACTCCTTAAGACGCCTCATGCACTTCCTCGGGAAGATGGTGGCGGCAATGGAGGCGGTTCCGTTTGCGCAGTTTCATCTGCGTCCACTTCAATGGGACATTCTCCGCCAATGGGACGGGAAGTCAACATCCCTGAACAGGAAAGTATCCCTTTCACAGACGGCAAGGACTCTCTGCAATGGTGGCTTCTTCCCACCTCATTATCACAGGGAAGATCCTTCCTACCACCGTCTTGGGCGGTGGTCACGACAGACGCGAGTCTGTCAGAGTGGGGAGCGGTTTTTCTCCACCACAGGGCTCAGGGTACGTGGACTCAGCAGGAGTCCACCCTTCAGATCAACGTTCTGGTAATCAGAGCAGTGTATCTTGCCCTACTAGCCTTCCAGCAGTGGCTGGAAAGAAAGCAGATCCGAATTCAGTCGGACAACTCCACAGCGGTGGCATACATCAATCACCTAGGAGGGACACGCAGTCGGCAAGCCTTCCAGGAAGTCCGGCGGATTCTGATGTGGGTGGAGGCCACGGCCTCCACCATATCCGCAGTTCACATCCCCGGCGTAGACAACTGGGAGGCAGATTTCCTCAGTCGCCAGGGCATGGACGCAGGGGAATGGTCCCTTCACCCGGACGTGTTTCAGGAAATCTGTCGCCGCTGGGGAAGGCCGGACGTCGACCTAATGGCGTCCCGGCACAACAACAAGGTCCCAACCTTCATGGCACGGTCTCGCGATCAAAGAGCGCTGGCGGCAGACGCCCTAGTGCAAGATTGGTCGCAGTTCCGGCTCCCTTATGTGTTTCCACCTCTGGCACTCTTGCCCAGAGTGCTACGCAAGATCAGATCCGATTGCAGCCGCGCCATACTCGGCGCCCCAGACTGGCCGAGGAGGGCGTGGTATCCGGATCTGTGGCAGCTCACGGTCGGCCAACCGTGGGCACTACCAGACCGACTAGACTTACTGTCCCAAGGGCCGTTTTTTACATCGGAATTCTGCGGCCCTGAACCTGACTGTGTGGCCTTTGAGTCCTGGATCCTAGCGTCTTCAGGATTATTCCACGGGGTCGTTGCCACCATGAGACAGGCTAGGAAGCCCACGTCCGCTAAGAACCACAGAACGTGGAGGATATTCTTATCCTGGTGCTCTGCTCAGGGAGTGTCTCCCTGGCCATTTGCATTGCCTACCTTTCTTTCTTCCTGCAATCTGGGTTAGAAAAAGGCTTGGCGCTCGGCTCCCTTAAAGGTCAGGTATCGGCGCTATCCGTCTTTTTTTCAGAGGCGTTTGGCACGCCTTCCTAAGGTGCGCACGTTCCTACAGGGGGTTTGCCATATCGTTCCCCCGTACAAGCGGCCGTTAGATCCATGGGATCTGAACAGGGTACTAGTTGCCCTCCAGAAGCCGCCCTTCGAGCCTCTGAGGGAGGTTTCACTTTCTAGACTATCCCAGAAAGTGGCTTTTCTGGTAGCGATCACATCTCTTCGGAGAGTGTCTGAGCTGGCAGCGCTGTCATCCAAGACTCCCTTCCTGGTCCTCCACCAGGACAAGGTAGTGCTGCGCCCCATTCAGGAGTTTCTCCCGAAGGTGGTATCCTCTTTTCATTTTAATCAGGATATCTCCTTGCCTTCGTTTTGTCCTCATGCAGTTCATCGGTATGAGAACGATTTACATTTGTTAGATCTGGTGAGAGCACTCAGAATCTACATTTCCCGCACGGCGCCCTTGCGCCGTTCGGATGCACTCTTTGGCCTTGTCGCTGGTCAGCGCAAAAGGTCGCAGGCTTCTAAGGCCGCCCTAGCTCGATGGATCAAAGAACCAATTCTTGAAGCCTACCGTTCTGCTGGGCTCCCGGTTCCATCAGGGCTGAAGGCCCATTCAACCAGAGCCGTGGGTGCGTCCTGGGCATTACGACACCAGGCTACGGCTCAACAGGTGTGCCAGGCAGCTACCTGGTCGAGTCTGCACACTTTCACCAAACATTATCAGGTGCATACCTATGCTTCGGCGGACGCCAGCCTAGGTAGAAGAGTCCTGCAGGCGGCAGTTGCCTCCCCGTAGGGGAGGGCTGTCTTCGCAGCTCTAACATGAGGTATTTCTTTACCCACCCAGGGACAGCTTTTGGACGTCCCAATCGTCTGGGTCTCCCAATGGAGCGACGAAGAAGAAGGGAATTTTGTTACTTACCGTAAATTCCTTTTCTTCTAGCTCCTATTGGGAGACCCAGCACCCGCCCTGTTGTCCTTCGGGATTTTTGGGTTGTTTCGGTTACACATGTTGTTCATGTTGAATGGTTTTTCAGTTCTCCGATATTACTCGGAGTGAATTTGTTTAAACCAGTTATTGGCTTTCCTCCTTCTTGCTTTTGCACTAAAACTGGTGAGCCAGTGATCCCACTGGGGGTGTATAGCCAGAAGGGGAGGGGCCTTACACTTTTTAGTGTAATGCTTTGTGTGGCCTCCGGAGGCAGTAGCTATACACCCAATCGTCTGGGTCTCCCAATAGGAGCTAGAAGAAAAGGAATTTACGGTAAGTAACAAAATTCCCTTCTTTCTGTGGAGACATGCAAGCACCTGCTTGGCCACTTCTCCCATTCACTCTATACTTGGATGTAAAGGCTGCTTCAGCAGCTGGAAAAAATTATATTTAGTGCGAGGCACAGCATTTTCTTAGCCGTACTGTTATGTTTTACAGATTAGTGAGGGTTTTAGTATTTAGGAAATTCTTAATGTAAAAGCAGAACCCTGACACTGATATTTTTAATTTTAAGTGTGTATATAGTGTGTGTGTGTGTGTGTGTGTGTGTGTATATATGTGTGTGTATCATATATAAATATCATATGTATCACCAGTTTGTTTCAGATGATATTTGCAGACACAGTGTCTTTAATAAAATGGCGCCTGTTTTGGTGGTATGCACACACGCTGAATCTGGCACCTTTTAATTCGGACATGAACATAGCACTGTGCACTTTGCGGCCACAGGGATGATGGCAGTGGCCATGGCACAAAATTTTAATAAAGGGGAGGAATAGATAAAGATGACCCGACCCACAAAGTTCTGCCCCAATGCTAAATCATCGACACCCGGGCATAGAATGGATTCAATAGCTAGTGTGCGTGTGTGTGTAATAAATAGAAGGATTTTTGTGTACTCACCGTAAAATCTCTTTCTCTGAGTCTTCATTGGGGGACACAGGACCATGGGTGTATGCTGCTGTGACTAGGAGGCTGACACTAAGTAGACATAAAAAAGTTAGCTCCTCCCTAGCAGTGTACACCCTGAGCCGGAGGCGGATCTATGCCAGTTTAGTGTACAAGCAGTAGTAGGAGAAACCTGAACAACCATAACTAATCAAAGTAATAACAAGAAACACACTGTATCTTATCTAAACCTATACTGTGTATATATATATATATATATATTATATATATATAAAATATATATATAAAAAAACCATAAATAAAAACATAAATAAGCCGGGTACAGAAGAATGTGTTTCCATAAAGAACCAGTAACACCCGGCAACTAAGAGCAAACCCATATCCAAACAGGGTGGGTGCTGTGTCCCCCAATGAAGGCTCAGAGAAAGAGATTTTACGGTGAGTACTCAAAAATCCTTCTTTCTCTATCGCTTTCATTGGGGGACACAGGACCATGGGACGTCCAAAAGCAGTCCCTGGGTGGGTACAGGAGTAATCATACAGATTCAAAATATACCCAAAACTCTGTAAGAATGCTCGGTGCAAACGTAAACCGGCTTATCATAGGTGTGCGACAGCCGCTTGCTGTATCTTGGAAAACCTGGAAAAGGTAGAAAAGCTTGACTACGCGGCGGCTCTGCAGACTTGCTTGGCTGACGCCTGGCGTCTGACTGTCCTAGACGCCCCAATTGCACCGGTGGAAAGGCCTTTACACTCCTCGGAGAAAACCTGACTCTAATCCTGTAGGCCTCTGATATGGTCGGCCTGACCTAACTTGCAGTGGTAGCCTTGGATGCCGGCATGCCCCTCCTGGGTCCCGTAGACAGGACGAATAGGCCGTCCAAGATGCAGAGGGGCGCGGATCTCGAAACGTAACCCCTCCGAGCTCGCACTAGATCCGGTGTAAGCCGTGACCTCTCCAAGAATCGAATGGAGGCTGGACCGAAGGATGGAGCTACCATCACCTCATTCAGATACTACATCCGGTAGGAAAAAACCTGAGACGGGTGCCGAACAATCTCGTCTTGGTGAAAAAAACAAGAAAAAGTGACCCGCATGAGAGGGCTGACAGAGCAGACCTTCCTTTGATTGAAGTGACTGTCCCCAACAAAGGCACCTTCCCGGATAGGCGTGAGATTGAGGATCGAACGGGGCTAATTGAAGAGACCCTAGAGCCAGCTGGAGGTCCCATGGTTCTAGCAGGGAACGATCTAGCGGTGCCAGATGGACGACTCCTTGGATGAACGTCCTGACTTGCGGCCGAGATGCAAGATTTCTTTGGAAAAGAGAGATAGAGCTGACACCTGAGTTCTCTGGAAAATAGAGATATAGCTGACACGTGCCCTTTGAAGGTTGCTGGCGAGAGACCCGCCTGTAAGCCTGAATGTAGGAAGGCCAGTAACACTGGGAGT